>NC_089768.1:32395000-32427500 GCF_040412425.1 Macrobrachium rosenbergii
TAAAATGTATTCCTTTAAAGGTGAATAAAACTTGCAATGTCTAGTCATGTTTCTGTCAGACTACCTTTTAGTTAGTCTGGTTGATGAAAGCACTACACACGTCTTCATATTTATTACCCACAATGCCCTCGTAACTGCTCGATTTCTTCCCGCTTTGGAAACGCTTGTCACTACTAAGCCTAGAACCAAATTGAGAAAGAAACGAACTTATTTAGATGCCCGGCCGAGACTCGATCTCGGGTCTGGGTTATCCGAACTAGGTAACGATAATTACCTGGCCACTATAATGATCAAAGTTAATGTTTTTAACATTGGTTATTAATTACTGATCAAAATGTAAAACCATTCATACAGAACGCACCAACAGACCACTGGCTTGACCAGATGCATTATGGGATTACGGGAGATGATTCTAATCACTTTATTAGAAGAGAGTATGTAGACTTTAGGCCAGAGGCCAAGCGCTGGGATTTATGAGGCCATCAGCGCTGAAAGAAAAAACGAAAGAGGAAAACCTCAAAAACAGAATGCAAGGGGATGCATTGGGGCTGGAGAAGGGAGGGGGCAAAGAACCTTAAGTATTGCTTACAGTGCACCACGTGAGATGCATTGACGGCACTAGCCCCCCTACGGAGTTCAAATTTTCGGATGATTTGGTTTCCAACAATTATTGATTTTATAAAGTTATATTTCTTTTACTGTATGTTTTTTTTCCAACTTCGTTTCGCTACGTATTTCTTAACGAAATGAAGCCTAGAAGATATATATATATATATATATATATATATATATATATATATATATATATATATATATATATATATATATATATATATATATATATATAATGTGTGTATATAAGTTATATATTATCATCTTAGTCCTATTAAACTGGATTATTAAAACTATAAAACACTATGAAAATCATCATCATATTTCTTGTTGATAGTAAGAAATTAAGACACTGTACGCCTATGTCCACATGAAATTACGCGAAAAGGGGAATAAGGCTATGTAAGGCTAAACTATAAAGAAATTGCTTATTAATTTTGTTCATGATGATGATGATGATTATTATTATTCGAAAGATGAACCCCCTATTCATTTGAAACAAGCCCACAGGGTCACTGACTTGAAATTCAAACTTCCAAAGGATATGATTTTCATTTGAAAGAAGTAACAGAAGGTAACAGAAAATACAGAAAGAAGAGATCAGTTATCAGAAATGAAAAATTAATCAGCAAATTAAAAAAATAAATTGCTACTCTTCTGTCTTTATTTCGGCGGAGCGTTCTTCCCAACGAAAAAGAATTCCAGGTCTAAAACTATATACATCAGCTTTTGTTCAGCGGCAAATTTGAAAGTATGAGTGAATCTTCTTGCAAGCAAGCACAAAAAAAAAAAAAAAAAAACGAAAGTATTCCCATACCGAATAGCAGGAAATACCTTACACCAGGGCGAGTGAAAGTGCAGCTGACGAAAACGAATGTTTGGTTATAGCAAAACATTCACATATATAACATTCATATATATATATATATATATATATATATATATATATATATATATATATATATATATATATATGTATGTATGTGTGTGTGTATTTATTATACACGTTCATAAATAAACAAACAGCAGCTATGTATCAGCTGCCATTTTGATGAGATAAACACACTGTTATGTCTCTTGGCTCTTTGAAATGCTTTAACCAAATATTTCTTGTGAATTCCTCTCAGTCTACCAAGCAGCCTCTCTGCTTCAGGTGAAGATTAACGAGACACATTGCAGTGTAAAAACTTCCTTTCCTTGAAAAAACGGGGGCAGACCCAAATGTTTTTTTGGACCGTATGCGCATTCATGTGTTCTGGGCTCTTTAAAAAATGGGGTTCATATATTTTGTTTCGTAACGGCTCGTTCTTTGTTTAACAATGTGTTCAATATTTACCCGCTTCAGATGTTAATATCAACATCTACAGATGATACTTTTCTTCCATATTTAAATGTACACATGCTTTATATATATAAAATATATATATATGTGTATATACAGAGAGAGAGAGAGAGAGAGAGAGAGAGAGAGAGAGAGAGAGAGAGAGAGAGAGAGAGAGAGTACAAAGTGAAATGTTTATCATATATATATATATATATATATATATATATATATATATATATATATATATATATATATATATATATATATATATATATATATATATATATATATATATATACATACATTTCACTTTCCAAGAGAGCGCTACTAAATTCCTTTCCATCCTTTTAACTGAGAGAGAGAGAGAGAGAGAGAGAGAGAGAGAGAGAGAGAGAGAGAGAGAGAGAGAGAGAGAGAGAGAGAGAGAGAAGTCTACAAAGTGAAATGTTTATCATATATATATATATATATATATATATATATATATATATATATATATATATATATATATATATATATACATACATACATACATACATACATACATACATACATACATACATACATACATTTCACTTTCCAAGAGAGCGCCACTAAATTCCTTTCCATCCTTTTAACCGAGAGAGAGAGAGAGAGAGAGAGAGAAGAGAGAGAGAGAGAGAGAGAGAGAGAGAGAGAGAGAGAGCCTCCCCCTCCTTCGCCAGTCCCCGAATGCCTCCTGCTACTCCCCCTCCCCCCCTCCTTTGCACTCAGCTGGCAGCAGCCTCATTGCCTTCCTTTCTCTCACACCTGGTCTCGTTTCATCTCCGATTTGAGATTTTCCACGAAAAAATGGCCCTGTGTCTACTGTCAGGTCACAAGTCAAGTTCATCAGTCAATGATGGGGGCAAGAGGTTGGACACGAGACGAGAAACGGAACGGCAGACCTCTAGATCTCTGTCGGCGAAACCTCATCTTTCTTCGGGTGAGTCATAGTTAACCTTCGAATGGGATTACTTGCGTTTTCTTTCTTCTTTTTTTATTATATATAATTTCCATTTTCATCACTACTTGTCCCTCTGGCGATTGCTCCGTGGGGGATCACCAATCTTGAAGATGTCAGCTTTGGTTCACCGTTGCCTCCGTCATCATTCAAATGGGCGTCAGTTACGCAACGCGATCGTCATCTTTGTCATTATCGAAGTTTTGCACCGTTCTCTCTCGTGGTTATCACTTCCTTTCACACCGAGTTAAACGCCTGTCTTTAGGAAGCACGGCCGTTATTACGAAGCATTTGGATGACATACTGCTTTTAAACACCTGGTTATTTCCTCTTACACACATTCAACACAATCTACGTTTTTAATTCCGTAGGAGAGGCGAACTGATTGTTGATTTAATGCGTTTCGAAAGATACTTGGTCTCTCTCTCTCTTTCTTTGAGTTATATCTTCAAAATGCAAAGAATGTGAACTCTGTGCAGGGAGGTGTATTGTATTTTTGCGGTCTTGCATATAAATTGGCGTTAATTCCCAACGTATTACTCCCAACGCTATTTACATACAGAGTAGTACAATTTCCTTCTCTCTGTGCGCTGCGGGTTAGCAAAATGCTATTCCAATTTTTTCTCACTTCGAAATCAGCTTCTTTAATTGCTTCCTTCGCTGATTTATTTTATCTGTATTAATCTTGCAACGAATCCAAGTTTTCATTTTCTCGTGGCTTGACATGGCCTGGAGGAATTATCATTATTATTATTATTATTATTATTATTATTATTATTATTATTATTATTATTATTATTATTATTATTATTATTATTCTTACGTCGAAATGTGGAACCAGATCACAGGTCTGGAACAGACACTGTGTAAGAATGCTGGTCTAATTTTGTATCTTTTTTTGGGATATCTTCAAGAAAATGAGGGAAAATAATATTAATCTTCTATCTTAACTTTTTCTGCATCTTTGTCAATGAAGTTTCCTTAGCCTCGCTTTCTTTTTATTTATAAAGGTGACGTTGATGAAGGAAAATTCCTCAGTCCTACGCATTACCTAAGGTAATGATATCATTGAGAATTTTGGATAAAATAAATGAGAGGGCAAGAGTGATGGTAGGAAGGAAAATCAATGCGTTGAACAACATAGAACAAAATAAAAGATTTCAATAAAGTTCTCCTTAATAACTGAAAAACGGTCAACTCGAAACAATACGTCGGTATTCCAATTACCAAAATATTTACATTAATCTGAATTAACATTTTCATAAAATTATGAATCATAAAACCAGAAACAATGAACTCTTATAAAGTATATAAATTACACTCGAAATTAATTTAAAATGAAAATATAAGTTTCTTCCATAATCCACCGACCCCAGAACATCTGTCTCTCTGAGAACCTTGGAAAGAGGATAGCTACCATCCCCATCCCTGTTTCGGAGAGGAAGCACTCTCGAGTTTTGTCACCAGTCATTTAGAAGGAAACCATCATGTGGGTTTAGTTAGTCCTATTTTTTGTTGCATAACACTGTATCGCAATATGGAAACCATAACGGTATTTTTTATTCTAGTATTTTATAATACTCACAAACCAAACTCTCCAACGATGTCTGAAGCCCTGCAGAAATACTCATTAATGGAAATGAATAAGTGCTCAATGGAAAGAAAGATACTTTATTGATTAAATTGCTTGAAAACCCATTAAACCCATTCATTTTTTCTAACTGAGTCTAATCTGTTACTTTGTTTTGTTTTTAAGTTGAAAATACTGTCGCGTTTTATTCCATTTTCAGTCTTCAACATACAAGACTGTAGTCATCAGCAGTGTTGATTAAAACTGTGATTACTAAGTAACGAAAACAAATAAAATATTTCACCTAAATGCAACTACAAGCAGACAGATGTTTTCATTAAAGATACTGTCGTGTTTATTCCATCTTCAGCCATCACCATACAAGAGTGCAATCATCAGCAAGGTTGCTTAAAACAGTGATAACCAGGTAATGAAAACAAATAGAATGACATTACTACAAGCAGAATGAGGGGTTTTCATTAAGGAGCCTATCTGCAACGTACTAGACAGACATTCAGACCCAGCAGGCGCGAAGCTATCGCAAGGGATAGTTTACGTCGAAGTGTACCGTGAACATCCTGATCTTTCACCTCACGACCTACTTCTCGGAATCACAAATCGGATAAAGACGAACCGAATTACCCGACTCCGAGCTTGAAACTATGTATACGTGATGACTGTCGAGGTAAAAACCGCTTGACTGAAGACGTCGAGGTGAAATGTCATTTTCAACCTTTATTATGTGACACAACTGATCGGAACATCTGGTTGACTGCGGCGGTCCAGGACGACCTTCGCTCGCGCCGAGGGAAAAAA
This sequence comes from Macrobrachium rosenbergii, assembly GCF_040412425.1. Lineage (NCBI taxonomy): Eukaryota > Metazoa > Arthropoda > Malacostraca > Decapoda > Palaemonidae > Macrobrachium > Macrobrachium rosenbergii. Next base: position 32,400,305 of record NC_089768.1, read on the forward strand.
AGCTGGGGAAAAATCGAGAATATTCTGAAAAGTGGGAGGAAGTTTGAAGCTTCTATGTGGGGTCGTGTCATCAGTCTGTCTCTCTCTCTCTCTCTCTTTATATATATATATGTGTGTATGTGTGTGTGTTTAGGTGAAAAATAATTCTATATTTATCCAGTTATTGTTGACAATGAGCTCTAAACTCGGCATAAATAATTTTGACAATGCTCAATCTTGTGAAGCTTCTTCATGATAATGTTGTCCGCTACCCTTCTTATTTACTTAGCTACGGTTATCTTCTACTGTAAAGAAACTAACATTAAAATAAAATAATAATTAAAGAAAGAGAGATAAACATACCTGTTTACAGAACGGCAGCAGATAATAATATTAAGAAAACTGAGAACATTACAACAAAATTGTTAGAGCTGAGTTATTGCTAACTTTCAATATATAAAAAATATATACACATAAAATAATATATATAAATATATATATATATATATATATATATATATATATATATATATATATATATATATATATATATATATAATATAATATAAACGTATGTACATACATATATACATTATTTATATATACATATACATATGAAAATATATATATACATATAGCCTATATATTTGCTATATATATAATATATATATATATATATATATATATATATATATATATATATATATATATATATATATATATATATATATATTTGTTTTTATGGAAAAAGCCTGACACAGGGATACTCATGCTACTTAAAACGAGCTTTACTGTATAGAGTCGCAATCTAAAATCGGTATGTCGGAGCCGTAGAGTGTGAAAACCATATTTGATTTGAAAGTAGTGGATGATATTAATTTTGTAACTTGCTATTGTTTTGACAGTTTTAATTAGCACTAATAATAAATAGGTAAAAATACATATAAATGAATAAATGAATAAATATACATATCAATTAATAAATAAATACAATGATAAATGCAAGCAGAATGAAAGAACATATGTAGGCGTTCAGTCTTGATTCTGTGAGTCTCAATATATTTAAAAAAAAGTCTAAGAAAGTTATTTGACTAGTTATCTCTATCCCTCTCTCTCTCTCAATAAACACACACACACACACACACACATATATATATATATATATATACACATATATATATATAATATATATATATATATATATATATATATATATATCCATTTTTACTGGCTTGGGATTGAATTATCATTTTACTGGCTTGTTTTTTTTTTCAAAGTTGTATAAGATGAACTTAATACGCACTTTGATAAATAGAGCCTACAATGTTTGTTGTGATTTTAATTTATTTCATCAAGATATGGTTTTCCTCAGGATTATTTTTCTGAAAACTCATATCCCATTTTTGTATTTTACAAAGTTCTGAAAAATTTTTTAAATGAAAAGTTTTGTCCCAGACCGGTGTACAGTACTGCTAGTAAAGATGTAAAGTACATTAAACTGCCTTACCTTGGTCATAGTAGCTATATGGTCCGAAAAAGTTTGTTTTCAGTAATCCTTTTACAATATCACTTTTGAGAGAGAAGCCTACTCTGCCTGTGGGCCTTAATTCCTGTGTCGTTTACTTGTTCACTTGTTCGCAGTGTGGTCTGCGATACGTGGGATCCAGTTCCCGCTGGCTCAGACACAGAATTTTGGAACACAGAGGTCTTTCTATTAGAACTAGGTTTCCCCTTTCCAAACCACCCTTTTCTGCCATTAGAGAACACAGTTTAGCACAGGACCATCCTTTCACTGACCTGGGTTTTCGGGTAATGTCTTTTTGTTCAAATAGATTGGACCTTTTAATTTCAGAGTCGCTGACTATTAAAAAGATGAAGCCGGAATTGAACAACAACTCGTTTGGTATTCAACTAGCTATCGTGTAATTTCATAGTGGGTACTCAATTAGGTCGTTAAACATTTTACTTTGTGAGTGGTAGTTTGTTTACATTTCTGTGAGTGGTAGTTTGTTTACATTTCACCTTAGTTTTATTTTCATATTTTTATGTCTGTGTTTTTAATTTTTCGTTATTTTACGTCTCACCCTTTTAGTTTGTATTTACTTGTTCATTCTATATATTTCGTTAGTATTTTTGCTGAAGATTTATTATGACAATTCATTTTATTGTAATTTTATTGATTCTCATCCTTGTCGGATTTTTTCAGCCTGATGATGTTTTATACCTCGAAAGCTCGTACAATAAAGAATGTTCTTCCTAGTCTTGGCAATATTATTAATCATTATATATATATATATATATATATATATATATATATATATATACATATATACATATATATATATATATATATATATATATATATATATATATATATATATATATATATATATATATGTGTGTGTGTGTGTGTGTGTGTGTGTGTGTGTGTGTGTGTGTAACTGATTTGACAGTGTTAACTAAAATAATTTTTCGCTATTTGCGAATATCTCCTTCATACACATGCAAAACGGTATACCTGTGTGCATAGAGAAGACGATGATAATGAATCACAGAAAAGGAGAGAGAGAGTATTTCGAAAGATAACATCTACCCTCGATATAAGAGGTCCAGTTTGGGAATAGGGTCATCATGAATTAGATAAAAAAAAAAAGGACTCCGTTCACCGCATGTCAGTCATTCTTTGGGTTCTCTTCACAGATGATTCATCCAGTCAACAGCCCTCTCGAACGGTTCCCCCCCCCTCCCCGCCCTGCCCGCCAAATGTTTGCAAATGTTTCAACCCCAAATGTTTGCAAATATTTCCCCCAAAATGTTTGCAAATGTTTCCCAAAAAATGTTTGCAAATGTTCCCCCACAAAAATTTTTTTTTTTCAAGTGTTTTCCCTCAAATGTTCTCCCCCAGTGTTTGCAAATGTTTCCCACTCAAATGTCTGCAAATGTTTCCCCCAAATGTTTGCAAATGTTTCCCCCCAAATGTTTGCAAATGTTTCCCACCCAAATGTTTGCAAATGTTCGTCCCCCTAAATGTTTGCAAATATTTCCCGCCAATGTTTGCAAATGTTTCCCCTCAAATGTTTGCAAATGTTTCCCCAATGTTTGCAAATGTCCCCTGAAATGTTTGCAAATGTTCCCCCTCCCCAAATGTTTGCAAACGTTTTCGGAACTCTGGGACAATGTTACAAATCCTTCCAAATTTTCAGTGAACTTCTATAGTCTTTCTTAAGTAATCAGCAGTGACGTAGATTAATAAGATCACCGTTCAGTGCAAAGACTTTTATTACACTGTGACGGATGGTGAATAGGATAAAACAATAAGAATTATTAATAACGTATATCCAGGTCCTCATCCCTGTAAAGGAACTCTTTGATATACAAATCTTTAAGTTTTTCTTGTATTCCTTTAAATTATCAAAAATTCTAACTCTCAAAGACCTGGGTACGGCTCTTGAAGGCTATTGGCGAGTCGTGCGTTGCTGAATTATATTCTTGATAATTTTGCTTAGTCTTACAGACCTCAAACGCCTGACAATATCATATCATGAATAACAACATACAGAAGTTTGAATAAAAACTGAGACGTATATAAATATGATTACATATTCTGTTATTTAGTGTACAAAATGGAAAGAAAGTTTGAAATTATTCACAGGTAGTAAAAAACTAGTCTTGAAAGGGGCACTGTTGTTTTTTTCAGTTTTAGTTTTGACAGAGAGAGAGAGAGAGAGAGAGAGAGAGAGAGAGAGAGAGAGAGAGAGAAGAGAGAGAGAGAGAGAACGGCAGATTACTCTGTACACTTATGATTTAGGATTTAGACTTTTATCTAACAAACGAACCAAAGTGACAAAACTGAGAGAGAAAAAAAGTGCAGCTGAACGTTTCAGGAATCGGTTTGGATCTGAATCTAACAAGTCTCCAAGAGGTTAAATTTCCCAGTTGGGACACAGAACTGTACAGAATGCAAGGAAATCGTAAAATCGCAAATTCTAAAGACCCTCCCCTGACATAATGAATGAAACGAAGGCTGGCAAATCCGCTCGCCTCTTAAAACACAAGTTGTTCGTAACCAAATATGATAATGAATCCGTCTAAAACGAACGAAGTATTTAAGCAAGGTAATGGTATCCATCGACAGCTTTTGTACTTGATAGTCAGGAAAGAAAAACACACAGGAATAATATACTAGGAAGTGAAAGTGAAATATCATAAAATATTGAAGAAGCACACAAACATATAGGAATCATACGCTAGGATGTGACAGTAAAATACAGAAATAAAAAAAGACAAAATCCTGGGAGTATATCAAAAAAAATGAATGAAAAATACACATTTAAAAGACACTGGAACGAATGTATCAACACTTGCCAACTGCGTGTTCCCCCACAGAAGAAATCTCGGCTGTAAACTTCGCTTTATGACCCTTTTATGCCTATTTATGAAGTGCTCCGAGATATTGCAGAGATTAGCTGGAAACTTCTCGGTGAGCGACAAAAAAGGGCAGAGAAACCTTGACACGCTCGTCAGACTTATTACATCTGGGCTTTTATCGCACGGCAGATAATGTGTCTGTGCACGTGTGGGCATTACGTAGAAAGCTTTTTTCAAAGTTATTATGAACATCGCTGCAGATAGGACGCATTACCAAAGAGGGTACATTGAAATCAAGCATAATAATCAAGATAATGTATCTAGATTTCAGAATTTCAGACCGGTTGTTTTTTTCACAATTTTTTTTTAATTGGTATTCTGTCTCGCCCTTCCATAATCAAAGTATCAATCTCTCTCTCTCTCTCTCTCTCTCTCTCTCTCTCTCTCTCTCTCTCTCTCTCTCTCTCTCTCTCAGACCATTCTTGGGCAAAATAGTCACAATTCAAGAAAACGATGAAAATGGCATATCCTTGGCCGGTGATGGTTAACTCGTCCTACAAGTTGTGCTAACTTGACATTTGATGTTAGCGAATAGCTCGAGGAGCTTTCAAAACGATATGCACGTGCTGCATTCAACGGGAGTGGGGAGGGGGAGGGGGTGGGGGCAGGGTGGTGGTAATTGGGTTATGAATTAGAATTGAAAACACTGCATCCGCCTTAGGACATTTTCCATACAACTTACATACTCATCTGTACAAGTGCTGTGCTTCTATTTGTAAAGGCTTGTGATTACATTCAAGCATTCGTATATATGGCCATACGGAGCTTCCTACACGCACAGACACACACATGTATACAGTATAAACACACACATATGTATAATTATATATACATACACATACACATATAATAAAGACAGATAATGCCATATAAATTCGGTACTTCTCAGAAACCACTCACATTCATGAGACCAAAACAGCAGCCGACGTTTGCCGAAAGTTGCCCTTTCATTTGTGGCACTCACTTCACGTCTTATTTAATCAGCCAACGCTATACTCTTGTGTTCCGCTGTTGTTTCAGCAAATAAGCGTCACGGGGAGGGAGACGGGAGAGAGTCGCTTTGAGTAACTTTTTTGTTTGTTTATTCAAATTTGGGATTTTACATTCGACTTCGCCAAGAAACTCCTCCGAGGTGAATGCTCTTCAGTGTCTTCTACGTGTGTGTCCCGTTTCAGCAATTTTGTTTTGAATGTTTTTGTTAAAAGATTACAAGTGTTTTCATTGGATAAGGAATTACAATTACATGGGTGGTATCTAATCAGTTTTTTGCATAAGCTGTTTTGACTTATTCCTCACTGACGTGAGGATTGTATTAATTACTTTTTTTCTATGGCATTTCTGCCGCGTTCCTTATGAAAGTGGGCACAAAATGCTACCCAGGTTTCGTTAGTTTTCGACAGTACTGCAGTTTTTGCATTCAAATATTCATATTGCACTAAACTCCTGAATAGCCTCTAAGGCAGTAACCTGGCCACCGGTCATGTGATTTTTATGACTGGAAACCAATTTTGATTTATTTATTAATTACTTTGTTTATTTTTTTTTTAGGGGGGGGCTGGGGGCTGAAAGAAGGAGGAGTAAGGCAAGTTTGCGCTGAAGTGACATAACTTTGCACTTTGTCATTTTTAGTGACCCAATCACAGTGCTCCTGCCCTGCCTTCAACCTTGCCGGAATTATTCGAGATCAATGTCCGGAAAAGAGCAACAAAATAATAATAACAAGAAGAAGAATATCAGCGAGACTAGTATAAATGAAATGAGCTCGTGTGGCATCCAAGATTCACCCGTTTCCGGAAACTGGTGTTATTTCTATTATAGGCCTATGTCAGTTTCGTTTCACCGTAAGTCAAATCTCAGGAAGGCACGGAGCATGCAATTGCTTTCTTAAGGGCTCAGTTCCAAGAGTTCTCCTTTCTTTTCTTGTTTCAAAGCGGCTTGAGGCCACTACCAGCTTTCAGATTCTTTAAAAATTAAAATCTAATGAATGAGAGAAAATGAGTTACTATACCACCCAAGAAATTCCACTGAAAGGATCTAGATATTTTTCACTGATCCTAGTAGTGCCTTTGGCACTGCAGGAAAGCAGTGAGACTGTCTGGCCTTACTTTGTAGACGATACGGGCAGTTTGTACGATGAACACAACGAGCACGTGAAATAACATTCATTGAAAGAAAATTATTATTTCACTTTCATCTTCCTCCGCCTCCATAATTAACTCATCAATATTTTACACGTTCCAAAAACATATCAGTTCATACATACGAATATACATTATACAAGATGGAAGGTTCTTTTATTCCCATTTGTTTTTTTGCTGGGACAAACATTTTAAAATTACGATTCGAATGTGGAAATGTAAGATAAATGTGTACTTCACCAAGAGCCTACAAGAATTTGAAAAGAGAAGGTTCGTAGTAGTAGTAACCAATGAGAAGAAGGGTGCTTTTCATTCATAAGAAAAAAACGCCGTGACCCCATTCAGTAATACACTGATTAACATCTTTCATTACCGATGAATTTTCCAGCTCCACTCCTCCCATTAGTCCTTTATTCTAGCGACATTTTCGAAGGAGAATGGTATTATCATTCCCGGACTGAAAGGAAAAGCGAACTCTACCTATATCAATCTTTTTAAACATCAAAAATTTAATTTTTTAAAATGCCAGTCCTTTCCTCCAATTCAATGACGTGAATTTTATCTAAATCAATCTTTTTTCCAGTTTAATAAAGAAGTTAATTCTTAAAAGGTCAGTTCTTTTCTCCTATTCACTTGACGTGCGTTGGCTCCCGCAATCTGTAGTGCACACAACCACTTTATTGATATTTGTCGCACCTCTGCCATTCATCACTCGTTATGACAGCCCCAGTGGACGACATCTATCAAAGCCAGCGAGGTACCACCTAGGGTTCCGCTTAATATTCAGTTCTCTGCGTTCTTTTTTTGTTGGCGTCGGTTCCTTTTACTTACTGGCTACTGCTGCCTCCCCCCCCCCTCTTCTTTTCCTTCTCCTCCTCCTCCTCCTCCTCCTTCTTCTTCTTCTTCTTCCCTTATATAAAAATATACAGCGTCATCAAAACGACACGAGCGAATAATAAATAATGGACATCCGAGCCACCACCATCAACAACGCATAAATCTGGGGTGTCCTTATATGAGTAAGAAGTGGCGGTGTCAGCTCAGCCTAGGCTCACCTGCGGAGACTCGGTTGTTACCAAGGGGGAGCTCCCCTTTTTTTAATATTCTCTCTCTCTCTCTCTCTCTCTCTCTCTCTCTCTCTCTCTCTCTCTCGTTAAGGAAGATAAAGGTGTGGCGAGAGATGGTAAAAAAGCAACAGGTCGTTTTCTTCGACTTATCCGAGGAGAGTCTTGCTCAGGTAGGCGCAAGTAATATGCCTCTCGAACGCCTTCCAAACCTGACGAAGATCTGCACGAACTCTTATCTCCAGCTTCGATAACCATCTTTGACCCTTGACTGTTCAAGGTCTCAGAAGCTACAGTGGAAGGAATCCAATATGTACTAAGAGAGAACTTGTTCCAAGAAATTAATAAAAAAAAAAAAAACATGGATTTATATTCTCTCTCTCGTCTGTTTTGAAGATATTTATGCGACAGTTGCTAGCACTGCAAGTAAACATGCTCGCAAACAGACACAAGAGAGAGAGAGAGAGAGAGAGAGAGAGAGAGAGAGAGAGAGAGAGAGAGAGAGAGAGAGAGAGAGAGAGAGCAACGCAGGCTGCCAAGTTGCGAACTGTGCGGTTGGCTGATAAAGCACCAAATAAGGTATTGTGCGAAACTTTTGCGAGATTTACTGCGCTTCTCGACTCCGGATAATCACCCGCGATCCATATCAACCTTTTTTGAGAAAGTGACACCATTGTCTAGTCGTACGGGGTGGCAGATGCCATACTTCTTTTTTTTTTTTTTTGATGCGCGCGATATTTTCTTTTTGCAATTCAGCACCCAGCAATTGGGCCAACCCAGGTCAAGTCTGAGAGAAACTGATGTCATTTTGTATTCGGTAATTCGGCGATGGACAGAGGGTCCTAGAAAGGTTGAGCCCGGGATGATTTGTCATCCGATAAAAAAAAAAAAAACACGGATCACCCGATTATAATATTCAAAAGCCAGCGGTCTTGGGTCGTTTGCAAAACCCCCAGTGATCGAGAGATTGACTGGCTGATTTCATATTCTCTGGCGTCGTAACGACCTTAAACAGGTGTGGAATGAAAACGTCCTTTGAATTCTTAAAAAAAAAAAAATAAAAGCTTCAGTTCACTTTTGTAATATACTGTACGGGACCAGAGGTTTCATTCTCATAATATTTCACAAATTTATGCAAGCATGCTCCAGGTAAAACAGTAAGAGAGAGAGAGAGAGAGAGAGAGAGAGAGAGAGAGAGAGAGAGAGAGAGAGAGAGGGGTAATTGCTGAACTCTGGGAGGAAATGAACCAATCTGCAGCTCCTAAGAGGTACCTGCAATGCTACAACTCGCTCAACTCTGAATCTCATGTTTACAGATATATGCATTTATCAGTATACTTTAAAATATATACATGCTGAATATCAAATCCCCTTTTCTTTTCCGGCAAAAAATAGTCTCAAAGTATATAATTTACAAGAGAGAGAGAGAGAGAGAGAGAGAGAGAGAGAGAGAGAGAGAGAGAGAGAGAGAGAGAGAGAGAGATCTTCGGCCTCAACCCTCGCAAGTTGTTTTCATGGAGTAATAATTAACCCCTTTTCAAGGATGCACCGGAGAAATCACAAATGCTGGCGGTCTCCTGCATGTTTAAATAACCAGATGTTCCCCGCAGTTGCCCGGGTGTCTTCCATTAGCGAGTGAGGAAGAGGAGAAGGGCGATGCTTATGCGTCTAGGGAACCTAATATAAAGTGCAATCAGCCAAACCGCTTTTATAAAGAAGTCGTTATGAGTAAAACGATTAACATGTGGGCGACCATGACCCTACTTACTCTCTCTCTCTCTCTCTCTGCCGCGATCGCTCATCTGTTGTCGGTCGTAAGTGTTTTCTGCGTTCGACCTCTGCTCCGTCGCTTCGAGACAAGGTTCGAACCGACGTGTCGTCATGATCGGAGCTCCGAATGAGTTGCCCAGATGAAGCTTCGTATCGTTTAGCTTTTAAACAAGATATCTTAAAAACATGAATATGGAAAATTATTGCAAATATGTTCTGCATTTAAAGCTTTTGAGTATATTAACTCTTTTGATTTTTCCAAATGAAGTGGAGAAGTGAATCTGCGCCAGGGGTTTTTGAAGGCAAAATGTTACTTCGGATTCAGAGGTTACAGTGATTTGCAGTCGCTGTATTCAATAACGATTAAAAGACTTTCCTGTCATAACTGCGACCTTTGACAAGGGCGTGCACGTATATTTCATAATCATCAAACGTTCAGAAATATGTCTTATGTACGCACGCAAACATTTATTGCCTGGCAAGAATTTTTTAGCACCATGCCCTGCCCCAAGGACGTACGAGTGGGAACCCGTGTTTTGCAACTTCGCTCCTCGAATCACCAGCGGTAGAGCTGGTTGGGCAGAGTCCTAAGGTGCACGCCAGGCCTCTTACTCCCATTCATCTTACCATATTTACGGGGAACGTGTGAATGCTATTTGGTATAGAAACTACTGACATAAAATGAGCGCACTGAAACTCTTCTTTTCCATAATACAGCTACTGAGTGTATAGTTATAATTAGTCTCGCCTATGGCACTAAAATATCCTGGGAGAGAAAGTGTTTGGAGCGGTAAGAATGTCCTCTCTCTCTCTCTCTTTCTCTCTCTCTCTCTCTCTCTCTCTCTCTCTCTCTCTCTCTCTCTCTCTCTCTCGGGCCTTTTCTTTTAGATAGGTTTCTTTCTAGGATGAAACTGCTGTTTACAAAATGGAGTTTGCAGAATGAGGCATTTATAATTCATTCAAAGTAAATGCCCATTCAAAGCAAGGTTAATATAAACTCATATTTCGTGACTAGACATGAAATCATTAATGAAAAAATAATGAAAGTACATTGTAAAAGATTTCAGGTACTCTAACGACACCAATTTTTTGCAACAATCTTGGAGGAAAAAAAAATAACACACCAAAAGTGAGATGCCTAATCAGCTTTTTAACTCCAGTGCGTTGATTCGTCAGCGAATAAGGTCAAAGGTCAAAGCTAACTAAAAGACGAGATTTAGCCGCATCATGACTCCTTAAAGTAATGGACGACCAAACAGTGTGGTTATTCATTTGTAAAAAAAAAAAAAAAAAAAAAAAAATGTCCAGCACCATTCTAATGTATTCGTACTTAATAAGCAGTGAGTTGGCGTTTGTCGCAGGGAGAAGGGAGCTTTCCTCCTTCAAAAGGACACAGTGGAAAACCTGTAGGCACTTACTGCTGTATCATTCCGTATCATTTTTAATTGCTAATCCTTCTCTCTCTCTCTCTCTCTCTCTCTCTCTCTCTCTCTCTCTCTCTCTCTCTCTCTCTCTCTCTCTCTCTCTCTTTCTCCCTGGACGATCACAACACATATAATTCATTAGGATCTGACGTCAAAAGAAGCCTCTTCCTAATTTGGTCTTATTTGCTGTAGACCCACGACTTTAATGAAATGATCAGGTTTTGTGCGGTGTCCTAAGTGACCGGGTCCTTGAGGCGGGCAGTGCAAGACCTAACTGATCCCTGGATACACGTCGTGGATCCCTTTTTCGGGAATAAGAAAAAAAATTGATAAAGAATTGAAATCCAAATGAGATTTCAGTCGATTAATTTCGGACAGTTAATAATCTACAGGTTAACTGCCACTCAAACGCACACAGGCACACAAACATACATATATTATATATACATATATAGACATACATTTATATATACATCCATTAATACATACATATATAATATACATATATATATCTATACAATCTATATATATGTATGTACATACTGTATATATATGTATATATATATATAATTGCAAAGATTTCACTTGCACATTATTCCTTTCACATTCTCTTAAGCGGAAAATCTCAGCCCATTAAACAGAGCAATCTAGTCTTTCTTCCAGTTTGAAAAACACCAGGAACGTTCTCCACATTTCCAATTGCATTTACAATTGCCTGCTATAACTATGATCCCAAAGAAAAGGGGGCTACTCGGGCTCATAAAAGAAGACGAACAATCACATGGCCCTGGAGTCCAGTTGGTCAACATGTCAAATAAGCTCGTTGCTTGCGGCAAACAAACAAATGCAATGAATGACAACTTAATAAGCCTTGAGCCACATAATTCATGCTATGTTTCATTGGTTCTCCAGCAGGTTATTTAATATATTCATGTATACGTGTATATATATATACATACACACACACACACACACACACACACATATATATATATATATATATATATATATATATATATATATATATATATATATATATATATATATATATATATATATATATATATATTGTATCTATCAGCTTCTGATTAGACAAATGACCACTTCTCCAAACAAAAAACTCTGCTCAGGGAATAAAAATGTGTGACAGGTCATTCTGTTGTGTCTTATTAGCAGAGATATGTAGTACAGGGTTAAAGTCGATGCCCATCAAGGAGCCTGACCTGACCAACTGTGCACCCGACATCTTAGAAAGGATTATCTGTGAACATGTGGTATGACAATTATGCAAATTTGACCAAACGGGGTGAGGAGGAGGAGGAGGAGGAGGAGGAGGAGGAGGAGGAGGAGGAGGAGGAGGAGGAGGAGGAGGAGGAGGAGGAGGAGGAGGAGGAGAAAGTACGACCCATGTCCTCGTAGCGTAAAGAATCACCTTTCTCCTTTTTTTTTTTTTTTTTTTTTGATAATCTGTCCCCAGTAAACAACGCTGTCTCCAGGAAAGAGGTTTATCCCATTAACCCGTACTGGGTACGTCGAGAACTAACGGGCATTCAATAATGATCTTGGATCTGCTGTTTTCTCTCTCTCTCTCTCTCTCTCTCTCTCTCTTGCTCGAATGGGGAAGTTGACTCTTACTTCCTTTGGGTCACTCTTCTCCCCCTTTTTTTTTTTTTACCTCGGTTTTAGTATCTTTCTGCAGTCCCCATGACGCGTAATCATCGGTTAGTCTCCCGCCTGTGAGTTTTTTATTTTTTTTTTTACAGAGATAGTTTTTGTTATTTGTAACTGGTCAGTCCTGTTTTGTCTGTTATAGATGTAGTCGCTAAACTGCTTATGTTCGGTCTGAATCCCACAATTAGATTTATATTTGATTCTTGTCTTGTGTTTATTTTACGACTTTTACTACTTATAATTTTATCTTAATTATACTTAATAAGGTTTATAACTCTGTTTCTTTTACTATTTTTACTCACTTATAATTTTATCTTTATTACATATAATAAGGTTTAAAATTCTGTTTCCTCGGCAACCAATTCACCGGTTTGATGTAAAATGTAATTGCAGTGACATTCGAGATGCACTTGCAGTGTGACCTCTTGGTAAAAAAACTGGGAAAAAGAGAAGACAAATAATAATAAACAGTGGCATTTCTGGTGCTTTTAATTCCTAAGACCTCGTATCCTTTCTCTGGAAGGAAAAACCCACAAAAGCGATCCAGTTGACGCCCTTACAAGTGCCGGATTTGGGTCTGGGAGGGGCACGAACAGGCTCCGCGCGTGTTTTCACTCCTTACTCGAAAAAGATTAGAGAGTAAAATAAAAAACTTATTATTATACTTATGAGAAACGTTCTCTTCCACAGTTCTTCAATGGAGGGGTTGGTAGAGCTCTCGGCTAGCTCGCTGTTGGCCCAGCGTTCGACTCTCCGACCGGCCAATGAAGAATTCGTGGGATTTATTTCTGGTGGTAGAAAACGATATCCAAACTTACTTTGTAAATGTATTTTATCTGAATAATGGAATGGAATAGGTTTAAAATTTAGGCAACAGGCCGGGCGCTGGGACCTATGAGTTCATTCAGCGCGGAAAGGGAAACTGAGAGTAAAAAGGTTTGACAGGTGTAACAGGAGACAACCTCGCAGTGCACTACGAAACAACTGTTAGGAGAGGGTTGAGGAAAGTAAGATGGAAGAAGAAGAATATGAACGGAGCTACAGTAAAAGGAATGAAAGGGGTTGCAGCTTTGGGCCAAAGGGACGCTGCAAAGAACCCTACGTAATGCCTACAGTGCATCGCCTGAGGTGCACTGACGGCACTAACCACTTACGGGGATATTCGACTACCGAAAACTATTTTCAAACTTTGAACTGTATACATCTTTAGTTACTTTAACTAAACAGAAATAACAGATAAAGAACAAATTCATTTGAATCAGAGAAGAAACACGGCAACAAATTTCAAACACATCGTCACACGGTTAATAAACATCAATAAACATGGTTAAACATGTCACGGAATATGTTAAAATAATCCTAACGAACCTGCGAATAATGATTAATGAAATAAAAGATGAAAAGATTTCTTTAAAAACTAATATTGTCACGCTGAGATAATTAACCTCAATAAACATAATCTTGACAAACCTGTGAATAATAATCAATGATGAAGATAAGGGGGTAATGAAGCAATAAGTCATGAAATTAGACTTAAAATTGGGTAAAAATAGCAAAATCTGGTTCCCAGCAGAGGGAAGGTAGAATGAATTTCCAATAAGACGGGAACTTTTTAGCAAAATAAAAGTATGAAAGTTTTACAAGCTCGTGGAATCTGAAGGAGCCCACATTTGGTGTGTGGCCACTGGGCAGCAGCCTACACTGCCCAACCTTCAATCCGACACTTGCCGCGGCGAATTATCGAAAGAACTGACGGTGAAGTAATTCTCAGCACCTGAATCCTGATAATGCCGTCAAGGTGAAGAAAAGCAAAAAGCCTCCTGTAAACAAGGAGAGTACTCCTTGTTATCCGGCGCAAAAAGTGCGCAGGAATCGCCCTCGATCGCCGACGTCACAAAGGACCCGGGTCTCTTCAGGATCAGATACGGTCGGACGTGAATGGTACCGCCTCTGCTGTGTCTCTTGTATACTGCCAATTCGAGGGAAAACAGATCCCGGAGCTCGTAACACGATCACATTATGAGATTTTCGCGGATGAACGGGCCTTCTTAAACTAGTTTTCTCGGATCCAAAGGGGTACATGCGTCGTTTGGCAAGCGAACACACACTGGAACCTTTTGGAGCGCACCGCAGCGCAAAGAGGGGCTTGAGTTGAAAAAACCCGCTGACAGTGTATGGCAAGTACCAGATACCATATCCACTAAGGTGGAAAAAAAAAATTCCTCTGAAGGATTGTCTTTCTTCTACACGGGTCTGGCATTTACTTCGTGATTAAGAATGTCTATTAACAAGAATATAAATCAGCAAGAATGTAAATTAACTACTGCCGCTTAAGCAACAGAAGACCCATCTTGTTCGCCTCGGTCTAGTTCAAGATCAAATTAAAGGCTGCGTTCAGGTGTGAGTTTTTGAACGCGCAACACCTGGTTCTGATTAGGAATAATGCAAATCCATTTGTGTTTGGGCAACGGAGACCTTCGCATGGTCTCCTCGATTTACTCTGAAAAATTAAGTCTGCGCTCGAACGTCATGATTCTCCCTTTGGATTTGAAAACAGAGACAAATGATCTCTCTCTCTCTCTCTCTCTCTCTGGGTCGTATTACCCTCCTTACTTTTGCATTTTATATCATCATATGAATCCAGTTTACTTCAGCCAAGTATCCACCCGGAGAGAGAGAGAAGAGAGAGAGAGAGAGAGAGAGAGAGAGAGAGAGAGAGAGAGAGAGAGAGAGAGAGGTGGGGGTGGTTCTACAGCCACAGAGGGGACAAGTATCCACACTTTTAGTAGGCTGTGAGTATTGGACTCAGCTATATTCAGAGTGCTGGTATTTACACTACAAATTCTCCTCAATCCCATCACCAGGAATACTGGCAGTATTGGGAGTGCAATAAAGAAAAAATAAACAAATGAAATAAACTATATTACTAAATGTCCCATAAATCATGGTACATTGCTGCACTATAGTTTATTTTTTAAGACGCTCATTTTAAAAGTTACCAAAGGAACTGTGAATGAATGGCGTCTTACTTAGCATGCCGAGGGAAATGAATCATTGGGTAATTTTCAGATTGCGATCAGATTGTTCCTAAAATTTCAAGGTTTATAATTTCTCGGTAAAAAGAAAAAATCTTACTGTACGTTTATGTTTAAGCGTTTTTAATTACATGTTTTGTTTCAGTTTCAGAATGTTGCACGAAGCCGTTTCTCCTCCAAAATAAGGCAAGACAGTTCTCTTTGCAGTAAGTGTCGCATAATTAAAGGGCTGTGGCATGTAATTAAGAGAGAGAGAGAGAGAGAGAGAGAGAGAGAGAGAGAGAGAGAGAGAGAGAATGATATAATATGACAAACTGTAATCTTTGCAAGAGAGAGAGAGAGAGAGAGAGAGAGAGAGAGAGAGAGAGAGAGAGAGAGAGAGAGAGAGAGAGAGAAATATGATATGATATATGACAAACTGTAATCTTTGCAGCAGAGAGAGAGAGAGAGAGAGAGAGAGAGAGAGAGAGAGAGAGAGAGAGAGAGAGAGAGAGAGAGAGAGAGAGAGATGAAAAACACCAAAATGAAAAGCCTGCAGGTTAATACCAATTTCATCCCCGCATAAAGACAAGAGAAAAACACCACCACTCCAATTAGTGACAGCTGCAAAGGCCAGTCATTATATGGCAAGCGAACTTGCGCACTAATTGCGCGGAAAGACGAAATGAAACGATAATGGTGATGATGGCAGTGACAGCCATTGCACTGGCATTAGTAAATGGTGGTGAACGCGCTGAGCAGGGCTTTCTTAGTCTAAAGATCATGGCCGTGCATGCATGTCAGTGCTTTTGCGAAAGCACATTACTGCTAGAAAGTTGGCTGTACTAGTTTTATCATTATTGTTATCATTATTATTTTATTCATAAAAATCTCATCATAGCATGAGTCACTCAAATGGTGAAGAAATACACAGTTGTGTAGATGTAAATATATATTAGAAATATATATAAAAAAATCCACAGTAGTGTAGATGTAAATATATAATATAATTATATATAAAAACGAAAGCTTTCGAAAACCTACTCGATACGAGTAAGTTTTCGAAAATTCTCGTTAGTATATAATTATTTACATTTACACCACTGTGGACTTCTTAACCATTATTATTATTATTATTATTATTATTATTATTATTATTATTATTCTCTGTAAATCGCAGTTTTTCGCGTCCACTGATTTACATAACATTTATCCATGCTTTTCTAAACAATGGGTTACATTAGACATGCTAAGACGACTGTGAGTGAGGGATTGACTTTCCAAGTGAGTTATCTTCTATCATAGTTTTGTCAGCAAAGGTGATAGGTAAGTCATGCTAAGTTAATTATTACTTAACACTAACTTCTTTTTATTTATATAGAATAGATGATCAGGCGACTTTCTTTACTGAGGGACACTAAGAAAGGGCCCCTGTACTAACCAAATTGTTTAATCAAAAATAAAGAAAGGAACGATTCCGGGAGGAAAAATTAAAATTAAATGTCTCAAAATTCATGAATCACTATATATAGTGTATTAATATAGTTTTTATCCTCTCACGCACACATTTCTCTCTTTCTGTCTCTCTTCTTCCATACACACACACACATTTTTATATATATATATATATATATATATATATATATATATATATATATATATATATATATATATATATATAAAATATGCACGTTAAAAGAAGAAGATGATATATATATATATATATATTATATATATATATATATATATATATAACAATGAGGTAATATCATATGCTCTCATTTAGGAAAAATATCAAAGGAAAAACAAGTTTACAAGAGAGGTTCGCAAAAGACAAAAACCAGAATTACAACGAAGTAAATCATTAACCTCAAATCCTGAAGAAAGAAAGAAAGAAAAAAAAAAAAAAAAAAAAAAAAAAAAAAAAAAAAAGGCTGGAGATTCGAGTTCGATCAAAGAAGAAACATCACCTCGGCATCGGAGCCGAGATCAAACCTCGCGAGGAGACAAGACAGGGCCGTGTCAATCGGCGGAAGGAAATTCCCACCGTTGTTTTCCCAGGAAGTCCTCCAAAAAATCAGGTTTGCAGGTAGACGAAACACTGCAGGTCCAGCGAGGAATGGGACCCGGCAGACCTGCCCCCTCCTTTCTCGCGACGGGAAATTCCTGCAGTTTTGGGAGAGAAAGGGGCGAGATGCCGCCGCCTCATTTGCAAGGCGAGACAGAGAAAATAACAACACTAGCAGATTGTTTTTAGGGGTTTCAAGAAGCAGCCGCTAACTGGGGTAGCGGGGTTGATATTTATTGGTAAATAAGCAAATGAATAAGCGGATAAATACATAAACATGCAAAAATAAAAATAAGGAGACAATAAATAAATAAGAATAAATATAGAAAAGAAGCAACGTTGTAAGATTGCTTATAGACCGTATGAAGTTGTTTTTTATGGGTTCCAAGGAACAGTTGATATTTAGTGTTCGAAATAACTAAACATAAATAAATAAATAGATAAATAAATAAATACTGGAGCAAATCATAAACACAGCAAATATATAAACAAATAAATAAGCGAATAACTGTATAAATCAAATAAATATATAAACAAATAAGTAGTTAAAAAATTAACAATTAATAAAAAATACAACTAAATAAATAAATCAAAAGCCGGTCTCGTAAATAATATACAAGCCCTTCCGTTCTAATCGGATAATGGTGATAAAATGAGGTATTTCATCCAATGAAGATGAGAATACCGTGTATCATCTTCTGCAAGTTATTAAATATAAGATCATCATTAATGAGCTACGTTGGAAAAACACTTCATTTTTCGATTGTAAAAAGGTCGTCGTTTGGTGCACGTACTCACTCTGTGTGTGTGTGTGTGTGTGTGTGTGTGTGTGTGGGCGGGCGCTCCCGCCCCCCCCCCCTCTCTCTGTCTGTCTGTCGCTCCCTCTCTATCTCTCTGTATGCTCCCCTCCATTGTGTGTGTGTGTATGCACCCCTCCTCTCTCTCTCTCTCTCTCTCTCTCTCTCTCTCTCTCTCTCTCTCTCTCTCTCTCTCTCTCTCTCTCTCTCTCTCTTCGTACAACATCTGCATCTGTTTCCGCCATTCTTCATAAAGAAAACAGACCAATTTCAAAGACTGAAAAAAAAAACCTGAAAGACAGACGAATGTTACCCACTTATCTACCAAAAAAAAAAAAAAAAAAATAGACATTTCCTTAAATGCTGCAGATTACAGGAGTATAAATAAAATAATTGTCATAAAGACTATTGCTGTGAATCCGTAACAGAAAGGTACGTTAGTGTTTACAGCTGTATATTATTAAGAATTCACTAATATACTCCTCGTTTTTTAATAATTTACTCATATTTTTATCTATTCATTTATTAATTTGTTAGCAGATATTTTTTTTCTGTGCTTCCTATTGCCTCCTGTTAATTCTCTCTAATAAATATCAAATTCTTTGTGAGCCTGAAGTTCAAGTTAATGTCCCCTGTGGGCTTAATAGGGTTCATCTTCTGAATAATAATAATAATAATAATAATAATAATAATAATAATAATAATAATAATAATAATAACAATTAATAAAAATTTATTAGAGAGAGAGAGAGAAGAGAGAGAGAATTAGAGAGAGAGAGAGAGAGAGAGAGAGAGAGAATAATAATAATAATAATAATTGAAAACTTACTCTGAGAATTAAATAAAAATTTATTAGAGAGAGAGAGAGAGAGAGAGAGAGAGAGAGAGAGAGAGAGAGAGAGACGTTAGGGTTCATCTTCTGAATAATAATAATAATAATAATTGGGTAAAACTTACTCTGAGAATTAAATAAAAATAATTATAATAATTGAGAAAGAGAGAGAGAGAGAGAGAGAGAGAGAGAGAGAGAAAGAGAGAGAGAGAGAGAGACGCGTTAGGGTTCATCTTCTGAATAATAATAATAATAATAATAATAATAATAATAATAATAATATAATAATAATAATTGGGTAAAACTTACTCTGAGAATTAAATAAAAATTTATTAGAGAGAGAGAGAGAGAGAGAGAGAGAGAGAGAGAGAGAGAGAGAGAGAGAGAGAGAGCGAGAGAGAGTGAGACGCGTGACCGACACAAAAAACAAATCCTTGCATCATCGTTAGACAAGCGATTACTCTGGTAATAACATTCCGGCGCTCGTCGTAAAACATAATAGTGGATCATCTCTCATAACCGGCGATTGAGAGGAACGGCAAAAAACTACAAGAGGAACAACAGCTGTTTCCTGTTTGCTTTCAATTATCTTTTTACTTCTCTCTCTCTCTCTCTTTTTCTTGAGATTCCTTTCATTTAGAGCTTCGCGCCCTCGGGGCGGACTTGACGCCTTGTGAGCTCTGGTAATTGGTGCTAGGGATTTGGTGGAAGATTGGTAAAATGCCGTCATTAATTTCTATCGCTGTAAAAGTCGAGGAGCTAAAATTGGAAAAAAAGGAAAGAAGAAAGGAAGAGGTAGTTAAATTATTTTTTATTTTCTTCCTCCCGTATCTTACCTTCTGTTACTTTTCACTTTTTTCTAATGAAACTATATTCTTTGGAGGCTTGAATTTCAAGTCAGTGGCCCCTGTGGGTTTGAATAGAGTTAATTTTCTGAATAATATAATAATAAAAATAATAATAAAATAATAATAATAATAATAATAATAATAATAATAATAATAATAATAATAATATCAAAACAGAGTGGATGATGGGAAACCTAAATATTATGATATTAAAATTTATTTATTATTATTAATGTTCAAAATAATGAACTCTAATTCATATGGAACAAACCCACAGGGGCCTTTGGCTTGAAATTCAAGCTTCTAAAGAATATGGCGTTCAACTGAAAGAAGTAACAGAAGGTAATATAGAAAGAGCAAATAAATTAACAAATAAATAAATAAATAAATAAAAATGTATAGTTTCGTACTAGAATAGAAATTTTAAAGATTATATTACCTATCTACTAAACACTAAACTACGTCTGTGCGTGTGCCGGCGAGAGAGAGAGAGAGAGAGAGAGAGAGAGAGAGAGAGAGAGAGAGAGAGAGAGAGAGAGAGAGAGAGAGAGAGGAGGCGTTCATAGACTTTATTTTTCTTTATATCATTTTACAAAAGCATAAAAAAGTTGATTTGCATCAACAAGTAATGAGACATGAAACGACATATATATCAAATAATTGCAAAACTCAACTTCAATAAAAAATAAAAGAAAAACAGAACGAAGCTAGTCATGTATCATTATTAACCGGCTATATATATATATATATATATATTAAATAATTGCAAAACTCAATTTCAAATTATTATTAACCGGCTCCCACTTACCAGAAATTACCCAGAGAGAGAGAGAGAGAGAGAGAGAGAGAGAGAGAGAGAGAGAGAGAGAGAGAGAGAGAGAGAGAGAGAGTACATTTTCTAATAAGATTCAGGCAACTGAGAGTAAAACCTATGAAGCAATAAAAATGACAGGCTACAAAACTATCTGATTCTTAAACCTAAGCTCGTGCTTTGTCTAAGAATCAAAGATAACCTTTCCAAACGGTAATTCCACTTTCCCAATGCAATTAGCTAATTACCTGTTATACGGAATGACGGTCAGGGTTCGGGCCAGGGGAATGTACCTGATTGTAAATTTTTTGTGTTTATTCACAAAAGGCGAACGACAAAACCTCGAGTACAGCTGGAACAAACTGACAGGGACAAATCATTGCTTTTAGTCACGAAGGTCATTTAAAACAAAGCTTAAAACGTATTCTCTGCGTAATATGTTCATTATAATTTTATTTCACCTGACGCCTAAAGGCTACCATAACCGGAGTTGGTGTATCATAGCAGAAAAAACATCTTTTAATGGGGAATTCAAGAAGCTTGTCGCAATTGCGTATATAACTATTAAGATTTTATAGCAAACCATATTTAGCAAGAAATTAACTATATCAGTAACGTAGTATTTATGTCTTTCTTGTCAAATTCAAATGAATAACAACAGCAAACATATAATATGGGATTTATTTGGGATAAAAAAAGACAGAAAATAATAATAATAATAATAATAATAATAATAATAATAATAATAATAAAATATTCATTTTCAACAAAAGACGTCAAGTCTTTCGTATTTTTTGGAAACCTTCTTAGGCTGGATGAAAAATAGAAGCAAATGCTTCCTTCCATTGTTTTCAAAATCTCCAACCAGCCAATCTGTCGCCTTCACAAACGAACACGGCGTCGTTAGTCATGCTTAGAATCAGCAGCTCCTTTGCAAACGAAATCACAACGCAAGCACTATCGGAATACTCGCTTTCACTCCAAGATTGGTCCGCGGAGGACTCAAACCAGTTGACTAATTAGCTGGCGTGTCGTTAATTATTGATGTCCAAGGTCTTTTTCGTTAATTATTGATATCCAAGGGTTTTTTTTGTTAGGTGATAGGGAACTAATTGTTGTGCCAGGCACGGTTATCTTAAAATATTTTCCAACATATCTCACTGAATTTAATTAACTCAACTCTTTCTATATTGGCAGTTTCCGTACTTCTGTATTAATTTAATTTATTCCATTATTAATATTATTATTATTATTATTATTATTATTTCGGAAGAAACTCTCTCAAACAAACTGTATTAAAAAGAATAGCAGTCTGGGTACCGTTGAGTTTTGTAGCAGCATGTACATTATTATTATTATTATTATTATTATTTTGATTATTATTATTATTATAAAAGATTTCCTAACGTATCTGATTGTATTGAATTGGAATCTTTCTACCTTGACAGTACACGTTCAGCGCTATGGACGTTAATTAATCTAACCTATTGCTATCATTATTAACTATAGCGCGTCCTCACTCTTACGGCCCGAGCCAGAAAGGCCGTAACCTTGCTTGGCACGCTTCCACAGAATGGAATGCTCATACGGGAAAAATAATGACAAAATCGCAATTTATTCTTCTTGAACGCTTCACCGTGAGATCGACCGGACATTAACAGCTGAACAAATCATGGAGAAACAGATAAAGAGATAAACAAAAAACGAAAAAGAAGGAAGGAATTTAACAGCTGAACAAATCTCGGAGAAACAGATGAAGAGATAAACAAAAAACGAAAAAGAAGGAAGGAATAAAAAGAGCGAAAGGAAAAGTGCCAAAGATCCCGGGAGCTTCGAGCGGGTGGAATGGCGCTGGCATTGTCTTGGGTCAGACGAAGTCGTGGCTGGTCTCTTGTTTACCCCCAAAACTGTGTACAGCCATTTTTTGTGTTTTCCGTCTCTCTCTCTCTCTCTCTCTCTCTCTCTCTCGACTTTCACATTCTTCGTCATAATAATCGTCGTATAAATCCACGAGAACACACGCGTCATCTACTGGCGTCTTTTCAAAGGAGAGACTCTTAACTCTGTTTGGTGTGTATGTATATGTATGACCCGGTCGATGCATTCATGTTACGTTATTTTGCGCTTCCAAGAATGCTGCTTCTTCGTCATTATTTAGGACACGAATTGTTTGATGAATTAAAACGCTAGCCTTCTCATCTACGTGGAATGAAGCAAACATATGCGGTGGAGAATGCATGCGTTTTCTTTTATGAATATAATGTATCATTATTATGCATGTGTGTATGCGCAAACATACGCACACACATACATAATATATATATATATATTCATTATATATATTTATATATTATATATTATATATTATATATATATATATATATATATATATATATATATATATATATATATATATATATATATATATATATATATATATAGAGAGAGAGAGAGAGAGAGAGAGAGAGAGAGAGAGAAAGATAAACAACTCCCGGCCCTTGCTGAAACCCGACCAATTCATAAACAATCTTCATAATTTGCATGGAAATCCGAACCAGGCTCTGTATTTGGCTGATGAATCAGAGTGAAAGCTTGAGATCTGACCAATCCCCTCGAAATTTATAAAAAAAAAAGGGGTGGAGGGAAAAGTGGTTGGAGGAAAGCAGTAATAAAATGAAAAATCGTGGAGTTTACAAATACATATTAGTTGAAAGTATTGTAGGTGAAGTCAGTTTTCCAATGTCATATTATTATTATTATTATTATTATTATTATTATTGTTATTGTTGTTGTTGTTGTTGTTGCTGGTGGTGGTGGTACTGGTGTTGTTGTTTCTATTGTTGCTGTTCACAATATATAAATACCCATAAGGAAAAAATTTAACCTGCCAAACAAGTTTCTATAAAATAAAGAACTCATATATGTATAAAAACAATGGATGAAAACAAACAGTGATAAGCAAACAAACAAGCAAGAACAATTATGCAGAAATAAACAACCACTGAGAAACACCCCAAGAAAACTAAGGTAAAAGTTCCCTTAACAAATAGGTATCGAATACCAGCACACAAAGTTAACTTTTCGTCTTTCCCCATAAACCATAAAGTATATTATTAAAGTCTTGTTGGTGTTTATCTTTTCTAAACATACATACACAAACAGACATCGAAAGCACAACCAAATTTAGCCCTTTTTAGTTTCGGTAATAAAAATAAATACAAATTTCGTGTTTGCATTTTTCCCTTCCACCGAACCTCCCAGCCTTTAACCACAAACTAAAAAGCATATTATTCATGTTTGTTTATGTTCTTCCTTTCTTAAGCACAAATAAACAAACAGACATCGAAAGCACAACCGACTGTAGCCATTTTCCCGTTTCGACAACCCAGATAATAAATAAATCAATCAATAAAAAAAAAAACCCATGTTTGGATTTTTCCTTGTCTCCAAAACTCAAGAGAGCATATCAGCCTCTCGAGTTCATCTCCTTCACTCTGCAAACATGGAAACAGGTTCGCTGAGTGAATCGCTCGCCAGGAGGCCCTCTGGTGCTGCAAACGAGGAGTTATGCCACACTGACCTCTCCCCTGACCCCGGTGCCAAGGGTCAAAGCCGAACTCGCGCACGTGACCTCCGAGGCTTGCGCAACCGGGAGCAAAAGCGCAGCCGGGAGAATGTGCTATCATTTACCGGTGGTGATTATTGAAGGGAAAAAACAACTAAATGACGTATCATGAGATAAAGGGAAATGGCGACATGACGTCGCCCTGGTTCTGTTTCAGAGTGGAGAGGATTAAATTATCCAAAATAAAAATAAGCATTTCTTTAAAAAAAAAAAAGAGAGAGAGAGGTGAGCGTATGGCAAATAAAAAAAAGAATTGTAAATATCAGAGTGGAGAGGATTAAATTATCCACAATAAAAATAAGTATTTCTTTAAAGAAAACGAGGTGAGTGTATGGCAAATAAAAAAAAAAAATTGTAAATACTATAGTTGAATACTCTGAAATGAAATTGTCACTGGAATAGAACGTAAACGAGTGTAAAACGAGTAAATGAAAAATATAAAGAACACTGTGACGGGTATTCAACCCCCCCCCAAAATAACAATAACACTTTGCAGAAAGATTTAAAACAATCTCCAAATGCCGTAGAAGATATATACTCTGAACAGAACCTGACAAGTTAAACCAAACGTAAGGAAGTATAAGACAGACTAAATGAAAATTATAAATAACAATGTGAACTGGAT
The DNA here is from genome assembly GCF_040412425.1 of Macrobrachium rosenbergii. Taxonomy (NCBI): domain Eukaryota; kingdom Metazoa; phylum Arthropoda; class Malacostraca; order Decapoda; family Palaemonidae; genus Macrobrachium; species Macrobrachium rosenbergii. The sequence continues at coordinate 32,425,399 of NC_089768.1, forward strand.
AAAAGATATCAACTCTTCTTCTTGCAAGGTTATGCCAAGAAGGGAGGCGACCAGTTCGCGGGTGTATCTATCTATCGAACATCATTCATCAGAAGATTTTATCCGCCGGGAGGGAACTTAGACAGCAGGGCATTCAGCAGTAATTCATGCTTCGCTGGGAGATAATAAGTACACGAAAATGCACATTAAGATGCCCAGGAACATTTACGAGGCGAAACCGAGACGGAGGAGAAAAAAATAGACGGGTGAAAAAGAGATAAGAATAAAGTTTGCCTCAGACACACGAAAATTGGCCTATTCACGTTTGGTTCGTGAGAGTAATGGAGAGAAGAGTCAGAAAATAAGAATGTGTCATTTTCAGAATAAAAAAATGAAAAGAAAATAGAATTATATCTTAACGAGATTCTTCATTAGATTTAAATTACGTGGGAATATCAAGTTAAAAATCAACTCTAAATTTCCATCTACCGAGCTAAAAAAAAAAAAAAAAAAGACAGTTCTGTGAATCCTAGGTCAAACTGAGTACGCTCCACAGGAACTACGGTTCAAGGTGACAATAACACATATTAGACACGACTTTTAATGAAAGTGAACATTTGGTACACCCCAGTTCATTGCTAGAAATCTCTCGTTCAAAATTACGTACACAACGAAAGTGGTTCAGCTGGTAGCAAGTGGTTCATAAAATAAACAATTTATCTTAGGCAATTGTTCAGGTTTGGAATAGTGACTCGAGACGAAATGAATATTTACAGAAAAATGAATGTCACTAAAAGTTCGTCTACTTGCGAACCATGAGTCGAGGCACTGGCAATTCCTTACGGATTCCTCATGAAATCCATAAAAAATTCCATGAGAAAGAAGTGAATGGAATCGTAATTATTCCTGTTGGGGATGTCTTCCACCACCCTCTTATTAAGAAAACGCCCTTTTGCTCTTGATTAATATAATTGTTTGCACGTGCTTTAAAATACCCATTGAGATGAGATGAAGGTTAATAATCTCAGAAAACTTTTTTCTTTTTAATCTCCTTGACCTTCCGTAATCCAGAACCGTAAGCCCATTCCCATCTCTCTCTCTCTCTCTCTCCCCCCATGGAATACACAACACTCGATACAACTCACTGCCACAGACATCACGCGCCACCAATGAAAAACAGATTTGATTCAAGACGTAATTTATTTACTATTTTGGTCTACGATAATTGGAATTTAAATAAAATGAGGAGGGGGGCATAGCCGGGGGGGGGGAGGGGTGGGGTGGGGTGCGTGGGACGATGTCGAAATTGATTTGTTAACGATTACTTTCTTTGACCCTTTGTGACCTAACATCCTTCCTGAAGGACTCTTGAGGGAAGGCAAACAAAATCCGTCACATCACTCAATGCTAAGTTACATTATTATTATTATTATTATTATTATTATTAAGAAGAAGAAGAAGAAGAAGAAGAAGAAGAAGAAGAAGAAGAAGAAGAAGAAGAAGAAGACATTTATTAAGGAAATTTCCACGGAACAGAATCCCAACATAAGAGAGAGAGAGAGAGAGAGAGAGAGAGAGAGAGAGAGAGAGAGAGAGAGAGAGAGAGAGAGAGGAGAATGGTAAATTACCGAAGGAAATAAAGATAAACCCAAAAGTATCGAGACCATTTCTAGATAAAAGCATTTTCGTTCCATTAATACCGCCACGTCCTTATCAGATTTGCAGGAGAATGCACTTAAATATGTGTGTGTGTGTGTGTGTGTGTGTGTGTGCATTAAAGACAATTCATGCAGCTCCGCACATAAGGCCTTTTTGCCTTCTGTGCTGAGTGCATGACACTGCAAAGTAGTTCAAGGCCTTTGCATTAGCATTTCTCTCTCTCTCTCCTAATGGTGTAAAAAGCTCAAGGTTTGGTACACAAAGAAGTGCAGTACACAAATAATGCACTTTATTTCGAACGTCAATACAATCTACACCTAATTAGCGTAGTAGGACTCTCTCTCTCTCTCTCTCTAGTTACGGAGAGCTCTTGAAATGGTAAACAATTATTTAAATTTCCGAACGTCAATACAAGCTTCTCCAAATTAGCATAACAGAACTTTCTCTCTCTCTCTCTCTAATAT
>NC_089768.1:32430000-32467500 GCF_040412425.1 Macrobrachium rosenbergii
CGGCAATATCATGCCCGAGGAGAATCGCCCGCTGTTCGATTTCATAATGATGATTGGGACTGCTGTAGGATGGCTGAATGGAGTTGCTGCGTCAACTCATCCTCAATCCGATGAAGCATGGAATGCAGAATATTATAATCGTAACATTCCTTCGAAAATATATAATGGCATTATTATAACCTAATAACATGAAGCATAAAATACACGTTTGTTATTTCCATTCATATTGTGATAAGACTATCTAATATCGGGTAATTTCTTGGTCATATTTTCAGCTGTTGATTTTGAAGGTTACGTCAGAAGCGACAGTTACATTATGTCACAAATATGTTCATTGATCTTTCAGTTACATGCTGAAAACATGACCAAGAAATTACCCGATATTAGATATTCTTATCACAATTTGAACGGAAATAACAAACGTGTATTTTATGCTTCTTGTTGTGTATATATATATCAAGTTATTAGGCTATAATAATGCCATTATATATTTTCGAAGGAATGTTACTATTATAATATTCTCCTTTCGTAAAAGAAGACAATACCTTAGTATTATTTCCAAAACCTATTATAAATAATTTATCCATTTCATGCAATCTTTCAATACCTTTAATACCTCATTTCGAGCAGCTATTGTTGTAATATGAATCCCAAGTGACTGAAGTAAAAGTAACGCAATTTCGTAAATGGGAGCCAAATTACCTTTCCTGTTACCTATCGATCTCAAGCCCCATTAGTAATACACGAAAAGGAATTCTCAAATGTAATCGTAACACCTTGGCCTTTGGGCGTTCGTCTTCTGAAACAATGGAATCTCAAATGCCACAGGGAAACGTACAATACAAATTCTGGGCGATATAAATTGGCTTGCCTGCGAAGTGAAAGGATAGTCTTCACTTTTCAAGTATGGCTCAGTGTTATGTTGATGCTATTGCTGCTGCTGCTGCTGCTGCTGCTGCTGCTGCTGCTGCTGCTGCTACTACTACTACTACTAATAATAATAATAATAATAAGAAGATGAAATTACTACCTTCTTAATAATAATAATAATAATAATAATAATAATAATAATAATAATAATAATAATAATAATAAGAAGAAGAAGAAGAAGAAGAAGAAGAAGAAGAAGAAGAAGAAGAAGAAGAAGAAGAAGAAGAAGAAGAAAGTACTACTTTCTTAGTAATAATAAGAGTAATAATAATAATAATAAAAAGAAGAAGAAGAAGAAGACGAAGAAGTAATTGCTTCTTTGTTAATAATAATAATAATAATAATAATAATAATAAGAAGAAGAAGAAGAAGAAGAAGAAGAAGAAGAAGAAGAAGAAGAAGAAGAAGAAGAAATTACTACTCTCTTAGTAATAATAATAATAACAATAATAATAATAATAATAATAATAATAATAATAACGAAGAAGAAGAAGAAGAAGAAGAAGAAGAAGAAGAAGAAGAAGAAGAAAAGAAGAAGAAGACGCAGAATCATTTCTGAGAATAATAATAATAATAATAATAATAATAATAATAATAATAATAATAAATCCCAGAGCTACTGAAGGAGGAATCATTTCTCGATCCTTAGGTAACACCACAGAAGCATAAGGAATGATCCTGTCTGACTGACTAAGGGCTCTCCTATTTAGTAAACACCTACTCGCTCATTTACAAGTTCCTGCGGATGATTGCATGCAGGCGTGCTTATGCTGTGTGCGCGTGTATGTGTAATTATACACACACATATATATTATATATATAATATATATAGGCCTAAACATATATATATATATACATATATATATGTATGTATGTATGGTGCATTTGCGCGCATGCGTGCGAGTAGCACGTTATTCTTGGAAAAAAATAAAGAAAATCAGTTATATATTCCTGATCAATGACATTACAATCACAAGCGAATACGTAAAACCAATGCATTCTGACGACGTACTCAACCCACAGCAAAGTACTCGGTCAATATTTACTCCATCTTAATCACACCTGACACTCAAACGTCCTCAGTTTCAGCAGAGCAGAATGCCATCACCAACAGACGAGCGCGTATCTTGTGCTCCCTAAAATCACGTAACAGCGAGAACCGACCCATATACAGACATGACGTCATCATCTGGGAGGAGGCACCTCTACCCCAATATGGCTCGTTGGACAGATTAGCATAATCTTGTAAACGCAAGTTCATTAAGTCAGTTTTGCGTTTTTAATGATAATGTTAATTAACAAATTTGTGGTTGCAGATTCAATTGGCCGCGTTTGGATTCGTTTTAGTTCTTTATTGCAATTATTAACAAGGCAGTGGTAATTTTGCATAGTTTGCAGTCAGTAATACTGACTCGCCACTGTTTGGAACTAAGTCATATGGAATTAGTCTAGTACATTTGCGGTAAGTATAATTTGAAAATGTAAGCTAATTTATAATTTGATGACACATCTTGTGCAATGCAAATGCATATAGATCTGTGTGAAGAAAAAATCGTGTAAGAGAGAGAGAGAGAGAGAGAACAAAATAGTCTGTGAAATACACGTATACAAGTGCAGTATGTGTGATAAGATGTATATATATATATATATATATATATATATATATATATATATATATATATATATATATATATATATATATATATATATATATACAGAGAGAGAGAGAGAGAGAGAGAGAGAGAGAGAGAGAGAGAGAGAGAGAGAGAGAGAGAGAGAGAGAGATTATAACAATAAAATCATTTATGAAATCCAGGTTTACAAGAATACAGAGAGAAGAGAGAGAGAGAGAGAGAGAGAGAAAGAGAGAACCTCGATACTGGGGGAGGAGGCAATGTTTTTACTGGGCAAGAAATCTAAACGAGGAGGAAAACAAACAATAATGAAAGTGATGATCAACGCCACATCTCTGACAGTCAGCAACCATCAAGAGTGCTTTGATAATGGCGATGGAGACAAAGAATAAATAGAGATAAATCACGGCGAGCGCAAACAAACGCGGATGATGTGTTTACACAGGAGGGTGCGAGAATAAAAAGCCAATGTTTGATTTTATCCGCGGTGCCAAAAAAAAAAAAAAAAAAATGCGTCGTCTTTACTGACAGCGAAAGGAAGAATTATTGTTCATTCATCAAAAACCTTGTCTTTCATTTACGAGGAAATGATATGACGTCAGTCTACCTGGAACGTTTGAGAGAGTTATTACCAAACGCTGCGAGAAATCCCCACAAAGAACTAGTACTAATGCAGCTCCTGATTCCGCTGCCAATGAAGTAAGAAGGAGCAAGAAGAGGAGGAGGGAGCCTTTGGACTTCTAGGTAACGCCCCCTTTCCTGCCAACCAAGTCTCTTCCGCATTCATTTCGTTCCCTGACGTCAGGACACAGGAGAGCTATCGTCCCAAAGCGACAAACGTACGCCTTATCGTCCATCATGGGACTAGAAGTGTCCCAGACAACCTTCCGCCTCCGCTATCTACCCACAAGTCGTACACACACGCATCCTCCTACAACAGGTCAAAGGTGACACCGCAAACCCACGCATGCACGCACGCAATCATACAAAATAGGTGGAGAAAAGGAAAAACCTACATATTGTACATGCTCACAGCTAGGCCACTGAAGTCGGGGAGAAGATGTTCATACAATTGCCCACTGAGTCAAAATAGAGCAATTTGCCCATTTAGCGTTTCATTGAAGTACGGTAGGCCTAATGTTACATAAACCTGAATCCCAAAACATTTACGCCAAGCGATCGACTGTCTGTTTGCCTTTACACTTCATCCAGGTAGATCGAAACATCCACGCTTCCAATAAAAGCATAAAATGCCAATTGTTTTTTCGAGGCGGACGCCCCTCTTACCACCGCGCGCAAGAGCTGTCAAATCGACGTCGTAATTAAAGCTTATACTTGCCTCGCCCAGCGTGCAATTCTCTGTATAATAAAATGAATGATTCTTTTTACTAAACCTTTTATGTTAGGGTAGGTCCTTCATAATTTCCGCAACCTCTCTTTTTGTACTTCATTGTTAGCACTATATCTTTAGCGCGATTTTTTTTTTAAGTCTTTCAGCCATTCGTAACTTTTTTTTCCCTTTTCCCATCAGTGATACAAAAACTTGTATTTGTGACGACTGAAATATAAAAACCTTCATCACAGATAAACGCAGCTCTAACGATTATTTGCAATAGTAAACCTCAACTTCATTAAATTCATTCAATCAGTCGTTGATTATTATTAGGGCACAGGAATATATGAGAGATATAAAAATTTTTCAGCATCGCTCGCTAGTAATGACTAGAAAAAAATGACAATACTGACAACAGAGAAATCAAATCTGATTAACAGTGAAGGTTAGATTCTTGTGCATTTTGTATTTTTTTTTATCCTACAACAATTTTAATCCCAACAACAATAATTTCCGCACTTTAAATATTAATTTCCAGTCCTAGCTGCTGGACTTCATCCACAGAAACTGAAGTAATTTCCCCAAGGGAAGATTTACACGATTCATATTTTAAGCCAGTATGGTAATACGACTTCTTTTGCTGATTTAAGTGCATAAAAGATTTTCATTGTAAATGCCATCAAAAGGATTGAAGTTTTAATCTACAACTTTTCTTTAAAAAGAATATTAAAACTTTCAACTGTTCATCGGGTCATCTTTCTATACAATAATGCTGAAGAAGAATTATGCCTACAAGCCATCACACTCATCGTAAATAAAACATCTCATGAGAGACGCTCACACGTTAAGACGCCTGAGCATACACAAGTTATATCCAGGCTTGATAGAACCACATTTCGGTGGCTAAGCAAAGTAGAAACTGAACATCAAAGCGATTCATGTGGACGCAACCACTGACTAGTGCTCGAGGGGTATCAACGATGGCTTACGACCACCGAGCAACCTACAATTAGCGAGTCTGAGATGCTCTCGCCAGACTGACGAAGGTGGATTCCCCTTCGCGGATGCAGCCCTGGGCTCACTTAATTAACAATGACTAATTGTGCCTGGGTTGCTATTCGGTCATTATTACCGTGGTGCGGAGCACAGGAAAACAGTGAACAAATAAAGACTTCATAGAACCTGGTTTTGTTAACGTAGGTATCACCTTCAGCCGACGTGTGTTGGGATAATTGATTGTACTAACTGCATAAGCACATGGATGACATCATAGGCAGATAGATTAGCCGTTCATTTATTTATTTTCTTTTTAAGAGAGAGAGAGAGAGAGAGAGAGAGAGAGAGAGAGAGAGAGAGAGAGAGAGAGAGAGAGAGAGAGAGAGAGAGAGAAAGTTTCATTAGCCTATCCAGATGAACTGGTTAGTCACATTTTGGAGAAAATGGCACACAAGTTTACTTCCCGCGAATGATAATGAACAAAAGTCTAACGGAAAAGTTACTTTGATTCAGCATCTTAAGCTGGGCCAAGATATAACGTTTATAAATACAAACAGTTAGAGAACCACAAGAAATGCAGTCTATCGCTCAAATCGCGGCTGTTTCACTTTCAAAATACCTGTCATTAAAGCTTGTGCATTCTAAATCATTTGCTCATGCAAATCATGTGAAACGTTTCGTTGGCGACAAGAAAAATATGGAATAACGATAAGCATAGGTCTTTGACTTCTTTTATATATACATCAAAACAGCTATGTCTGTCCATAGATTTTTAGTCCCGTTTTCTTAAATACTATTAACTTAAAAATAGACATTTAACTCGCAGACATTTAACGATTTATTCGCGATGTTCACACTAACAAAATAAGGTTATATATATATATATATATATATATATATATATATATATATATATATATATATATATATATACGATAGGGGGAGAAATATACTAAAATGGATAATGAAAGGTAGGATGGGCCAGTTAACTAACAAAAATCCGAGCTAAATTTCACACGTTGAAAATATAAAAAAACAAGTGCTAACCGATCTGTAAACAATTCAATACGGACTCGATTCTATCTGCTCGCAATTACTCTAGAGATTACATGGCAACTAACCACTTACGCGGCCTAAACTAAAATAGAAAGATGTTTGGAAGGCTTCCACACAAGGTCTGTCCATGTCAAAGTAGCGATAATTTGTAGTTGAGAGCTGTTGCCGAGATAACTATTGGGTGTGGTTCAGGTACACCGAAACGAACTTGAGGCCTCACGCTATAACAAACTCCCTAGACTTAAACGGGTTTGCCACGCATGTAGTACTAATAAGACGGATGATTTAATGATTCGCATGAGAAAAATGAATCATCTCTTTCGTTCATGGTAACAGAATTATCATCGTCGAGGCTTATTCGCGATTTATGAAATGTTAGCAAGGGAACTTCTTGTAGTCTTCATGTCTATAATGAAGCGTAAATGAGAGTGTTCGTCAGTCACGTAACCCTCCCGAGGGCTAGACCGTAAATACTTCATAAAAAAAAAAAAAAATGCCCGAAGAAACCTCTTCACAACTGTAATTAGTTTGGATACAGAAGCCTCCTATTAGGTCCAAGAAAATCAATTTCAGAAAGAACGCGAAAAGGCTTTTTATACGCTTTTATTTAGCTTGATTTTTGTTTGTTTGCTCGTTTGTTTGTGTAGGTAAAATCTTTAACTCAATTTTGGACCTGTTCCCTCCGTCCGATGGACTTGAAATTTTGCATGGTTATTCAATCCCGGTGACAATACACATGGTCAGTAGTTCAGCAGTGACCTCTAGTGACCCTACAGTATCCTGTCCCAGTATCTCAGGATTTGTATGAAGTGAATAATTCTACTGATTTTTCAAACATTCTTTGGCTCGACAGGATATTATAGAATATCACGTTCAGTTCCGTTGGCTACACTCATAAATCGGTTACAATTTCTGTCAAGGCTAAAAAGTATAAAATAAAAAAAAAAATCAAAGAATATTTCGACCATTTCCATACAACATTTTATTTGAAGGTCTGTGTTGCCTGCGGTTTGTGTAAACATGAATGACTGTACAGCGTAGCTTTCCAAAATGGTGTATCCGAGTCCACAAATGACTAGAGAAATCGTGTGACTTCTACAAAGGATGATCCCACCAACATCACAAGAGCTATATAAAACTTAATGTCACTGTGAACAGAATGGACGGCTAGGAGGTTCATATCTCATGTAGCTTTTTTTTTTTTACCCTTGAAAAAACTCGCACAACCTGCTTACTTGACTTTCGGCCCCTTTTCAGTCCCTTAAAAGCATTCCCTTAAACATGCTTTTATTTGTCAACAAATTTTCAATCCGGCTATAGTATCCCGTTATCTCAGCCTATAAACTAGTAATATCGACTTTACACCCAGTTTTATCTCGGTGTAAGGCCTGCAGAACTACTTTCCAATAGAAACACACCGTTTTTAATGCACAGTGTGCGAAAATGATACGAAATCGGGAACCCGTTGAACCTGGGCCAGATTCTGCATGGTTCCGAGTAAGTCTCCCATCTTGAATTTCAAACCCCTTTTCAGTTATTTGGATAAATATTTCGGTATTTGGCTATAAAACTTGGTTTTCATTAGTTTAAATAATAAAATTCATTCTGCAATCTAAAAACAAAATCTAATGACAACAGCAAGCGTTATAAAAGGGAAAACCCTACCTTACTGCTACCGATGGCGGCAAATCAGATGGACCACTATAGCATACATCCCAAGATGACGATTGATCTTGTTAACTACTGGCTTGGCGTTTCAGGAACACACACAAAATAAACTAATGAGTCATGTGCAATCTCTACATACATAATTGTAATTATGCGTAATAATTATAGCAATTTGTTCCAGTTCTATAAATAAACGGTATCACTGAAGCTTCTGTGTCATACAGTAACAATTATGACAGGTCCATATATTGACTGGGTAAACCTTTAAAGAATGTAACAAACCTTGGTGATATTCCGTTTAATATCACCTGGCAAAAGACCTTATGATATCCTCTTGGACAGTGCTTGGATTGGCGGTCACCGAGAATTTCTAGCACAGTTTGCACAAAAGCCTTGTGACTATAACTGAACCGTAGACCTGAGTGGCAATAGGTCAGGACAAAGACTGCAAATCCAAATGGGTAGGAGCTGTATGTTTTTAAGCCGTTCCTTGGCCCTGTAACAAATCGAAGTTTTCCAATATCGTGAAACTAGGCTTATACTCCCAAGACAATCTCTAGGCGTTTTTCCAACTATTTGGTTGCATACAATTCACATGAAACTTGAGAAAGCGAGGCTAGTAATGACGAGTCGTGTGTATTATTCCAGCAAACACGTATACTGATAAGCTTGATAAAGTATATATCGAAATACTAACATTTTCTGATCCATTGCCTTAACTCTTATTGTCACTGATCGCCTTGCACATAGGCCTTGGGTTCAATGCTGGGCAGCTTTCGGTGAACTTTAGCTTAACGGTGAACACACCACGATAACCCTCTGTTAAAATGTCCTTCCAGCTACGGTATTTGCACTAAAATTGATTCTAGACATCTTCACTAGTTTTGACTTTGAAGTAGTGTCAGACGTGGTTTCGCTGTTGGAGGTTAATGACAATTGACTGTCTGTGTACAGAAGGTTCTGGCTTTTAAATATTTCTAAAATGGACGAATAATGATATATTTGTTATTTATGTTTTATTTTTTTCTAAATATGCGTGTAAACTTATATGAATTTTTATTCAACTACAGTTATATGTAATATTCCTCTTGTTTGATGCTCGTTTGATTATGACTTTTGACGTAAACAAATACCGCAGTGTTGTTTTGGTGTTATTGTGACGCGAGTTATCTGAAGTCCGGAACATGTCCATATATAAGAAGCGCAGTTTTATCGCCTCAAAGCCCTGAGTTTGGAGAATGTATACTATTCTGTGCCTTGCTAAATCGACGCTCCTTTTTCTGCTGAAACGTGAATGAACTGTGAAAAGCCTAGGTAAGTTACAGTGTCAACAGAAGCAGTATAACAGGCTACATAACGTTTCGAGGTACAATAAATAACGATTGGCTTAGTAGGCAAGTGAAAAATTAACCTACCGTAGGTTAGGCCTGCCGATGTTATGTTGGCCCAGGGACTAGGCCTGTTAATTGAAAAAAGCTAGTATGATGTGAAGGATTAATTCCTCAGCAGAGTCATGAACACTGTATAACAATTTCTGGCAGCATATCTCGTACTTCAGCGTATGCATTGTTTACCTTTATTAGTACTTTAGCGTATGCATTGTTTACCTTTATTAGCCTTCTTGGCATCTAAAGGTAGATGTAGGCTAGTGGGAAACGATGTTTTTGGTTGGGAATTATGATGAAAATAAAGAATGAATCAGTAGCTTCAACAGTATAAGTGATATCCGTTCAAAAAACAAAATTATAGCCGAAATCTGGTAGATATATGATTCAATAACCCCACAGGGTTACTTCTTACACTAACAGGATGTTGCATCCTACCTGACCAGACGGACTTTGCCCATCTTTACCTTCGTACCCTTGCCTAAAATTTATGCCAGTATTACTGTCAGGGATACATCCTTTGAAAGTACTAGGCTATCAAGTTTAAAGTAATTAACAAATATACACAATTCTCATTAGGTTAGAATACGAAATTACTTTAGGCCTGTGGGTTTCCCCTTGGTCTTAATAAGACTTCACGCAATAGGCCAGGCACCAGCTGCATTTTTAGCATGGTTTTCAGTGCAGTCAGAATGCAAATGGCTTTACCGATAGTAATTCACTGGATGTCTGGGCTCATTAAAATTGAGTAAAGCTAGCATAGCAGTACAGTATAGGCCTTCATTTAACATATCCTGGGTAGAATGACTGTTGATATAGCCTATATTGCCTTGCAAAGGAAAGTGAACCTCCTAACCTGCCATCTCCTACATGGTAGCTGTGGTAACATCAACATATAGTGATTAGATTGAGGCTAAGGTTAGGTTAGGTTAGGTAGGTTAGGTTAGGTTAGGTTAGGTTGGACAAAGCAATGCTCTATGGTAAGGCCATATAGGCTGGGTTTGATGTATGGGTTTCAAATGATATTTTATTCTCTTTTATGGAAACTTTGTTCTCCAGTGATGAAATTTTAGGCTTGAACCATGTATTTCTTCCACTGTGTTTATACAGATAAATGTATATATATACATTATATATATATATATATATATATATATATATATATATATATATATATATATATATATATATTATATATATATATATATATATATATATATATATATATATATATATATATATATATATATATATATATATATATATATATATATATATGTACATATATTATATATATATATATATATGTGTGTATATATATATATATATATATATATATATAGAGAGAGAGAGAGAGAGAGAGAGAGATATAGAGAGAGAGAGAGAGAAGAGTATGGTATATATATATATATAATATATATATAAAGCTTGTTTCTCATCAGGCCATATACACTATATGAAAAATATATATGATGATTGCACTAATATCTGTGCATTTTGTAATTTTGATAATTGTTAAGTTCATGAATATGTAGGGTGATATTAATTTTCTGATTAAAAATTTCTTTCATAAAATTAGACGCATTTATAGTACGCTCCAACATATTATTAGAGTGCACTTGATTCTGCTCTGTAATAGAGAAAAACATTATTTTTTTCAAAATGAGTTCAGTAAAATCAGCTGACTATCAAGAACAGTGAAAATGAAAATCATACACGACAGATGATAAGCACAGAGAGTAATGTGTACATGCCCCTCCCCACCCTCACTTTTACACTTTGCTCAGTACTTTGGTTGTGGAAGATGTCTTCACATGACTTACTGTAATGCTTTTAGAACACAATTCTCCGTAAGTCGATAACACGCGTACATAAAACACGTTCGTTTTTTTTTTTTTTTTTTGTTTACCCATTTCGCTGTCGAAATAAATTTAGAACACTGAAAAATATGTAACATTTCGCTTTGATGATTTCGTATCGAAACAATGTTTTCAGAATATGCTAATCTTTTTATGTTTAATTTCTATTAGCCCAGCGCTTTCCGTAGCTTTATGTGGATGCATTTGCATACACTAGGGGTGAATATGCAACACTACCATTTATTCAGACGCACGAAAGCACTCATACACTTTTATTGCTTATACGCAGTTCATCTGTAGACTCAAATGGCTGGTCTTGGTTTGAATGGTATAGGAGTGACAGCGGTCTGCGTTGATTGGCAGTAGGTCATATTTACAGTTAGTAGTTTGACATAACCTCAAGTGTGAAGTGTGTTTTTTTTTTATACGCGCATATCATCTGCATAGGCATAATTTGTATACACTGCATCTGAGATTATATAGATACATGTAAACACACGTCATTGTAAATGCACTATTGAGTCCCTTCCTTCGAAAATAAATGTATTTGTAAACTGTGTAAAATTTATACAGGGAGATACACAATTTACAAGGCGAAATGTAAACAGTCATTAAATAACTAGGCCTACTCGTTCCGAACCTAAGGTTACACGGTACACAGCAGACTTAACTCTGCTTCGGAATCTGCGGAAATCGTGAACATTAAGATAGGGAGTCTCACGAATACTACCTTCATTGGCAGCCGTACTGTCTATATTAAAACGGCAAATTCCAAAGTCAATTTTTTTATCCTTATTTTGTGCGTATTTGTTTGCTGATGGAGCGATTGGTTAATTTTAGTTTACATAATATCTTCGTTTTTGAATAATTTTCTTGCATTTAATTTGTTTTATAATAGGGAATTGTGTTTTGAGGAATTCTGCCGGATAAATTTTATAATAGTGTGTAACCATGCATTAATTTTTCCATTTTTATCAAACCACGAGCGAGTAATGAATTTCACTCCAACTGTCGTAAAATCTTAAAGTAAAATCATAGAGCAGCATAACGTAATTAAAATAAGTACAGTAGATTGGAGAAAACTACTTAAATATTGTCATCATTTTGGACGGGACTAGTACCCTGTTATATAAATTCTATTATGTAAATATATAAATAATATATTTCATTTAAACATTATTCATTTCAAAATTGACCTGCATTCCTGGCCACCGCCTTCATAGTTTTGTGTAATTAATTTTCTTTAATTCCAGGCATTATGAAATTGAAGCCCACCCATGGCCCGGATTAGTTGCTGTCCCGAAAACCTGCAGGTAGGTTCACCTGTCTACCATTTCATTATGCGAAAATTTGTGGCCAGTAGGAACCAAAGTCCCGAATCTTGTGGACTCATTTAATTGCGTTTTCATGATTGGAAATACGTTGAAAATCGATTATTATTATTATTATTATTATTATTATTATTATTATTATTATTATTATTATTATTATTATTATTATTATTATTATTATTATTGGGGAGGGTGAGGAGAGATCCCTTTTGCATTGTCAAGTTTCGTAAGAATGTGGTACGGACAAAAATGTAATAGAGATAAGATACATTCCTTTCTGTTGATGCCATCGATACTTCTGCGGGTTAGAGCGTTAGAGTTGTGTTATTATTATTATTATTATATTATTATTATTATTATTATTATTATATTATTATTATTATTATTATTATTATTATTATTATTATTATTATTATTTTGACTATTGTTCGCAAACATATGATTACTCCCCTAGGATCACTATCCTATTCCTGTTGAAATTTCCATCACCCTGTTTGTGTACATATTGATGTGCGTGTATATATGTGTAAACATATATATATATATATATATATATATATATATATATATATATATATATATATATATATATATGTATATATGTATATATACATATATATATATATTATATATATATGTATATATGTATATATACACACAGAAACACGGAGACCAGGCAACCTACCTCCCTTCGTCCCGAAGTTAGTGTGCATGGCCCGTCACCCTGCCTTCAGCTAACTGTCCGTCGAGTCCTTGAGATCAGACTTCAACGCCCACACGCCCAGCTAAACTTGCATATGAAACGAATGTAGCGCCTAGGAAATGCATCGTTAATTGACGCATGGCTGTCTGGCATGCTAATGAGGTCTAAGCAGGTGCAGTGAGCGAGGCGAAGCTGCCCTTTGAAACACATAACACAGCGCCTGTATTCCGTTTGAAGGCCATCTTTCGTTTTGCTGCGATATTCCTGTCTCATGTTTTCTCCCGGGTTGGGTTGGGCCGGAGTTATTTCTGTGAAAATATCTAAGAAGAATGTAGTTATCCTTTCCTATTCTTTGCTTAGCTGTTGTCAAAGGTATTTGATAATGTTGGTTTTATATTCAATATCAGGCCCACCTGAGAGAGTTTATAGGGCTCGCATGATTTTTAGTATACCCAAGTAATGCGTTTTATGAAGGTACTTTGATATGCATCGACGGACCGTAAATAATATTTCGACAGTATTTTTCTGTAACATACATGTAACATTGGGTTAGAATTACTGAGAGCCCGACTGATTATGCTGACTCCTGTTCTGTAGTGTGTGTCAGAACGAAAGTCCATGGTTTATGCGTATGATTTTTGGTTTCATAGTTGGGGGCTCAAATGCAGAATTTCCTCCGGCGGTGTTAGTGTCTCTCGTAAATGTCAGAATAGTTAAACAGAAACAGGAAACATGATTTTTAGTCTGTATGCTTACGTTAATAGTTTAATCTCTAAATGGTAGTTCATGTTTCCAACTCTGTATGAAAACCAGAGATGATGCTGGTGTCCTTGAAAGAAACGAGACAGGCTGTTTCTTCAGGTCTTGTAAAACACACGGAGTTTGGCATATTTTCACGCAGAAAGAATGAGAGAGAGAGAGAGAGAGAGAGAGAGAGAGAGAGAGAGAGAGAGAGAGAGAGAGAGATAAAGTAAACGACGCACTTGTCGAGAAGCTACCAGTTAAAGCAACTTGAGCTTATTTCTTTTTCAATCTTGCTGTCCAACACTTCTGACTGTTACTCTTTAGTGCAGCTGTGAATGTTTCCTTCCATTGTCACCTTCAGGTCCTTGTTCTTCATCTCCTTTATTTTATGGATCTCTTTATTGCGCATTCCAAAATGCCTCCTCCCGAAATTTCCCAAGCGCTCTACTTGGCAGCCTAAATTAAATTAACGTGCCTGTGTCATCTATTTCATCCCGAAGTTAGTACTGAAGCATTTTGTCAATAACTAAAAAAAAAAAAAAAAAAAAAAATACAGACCTCTATCCATGCTGATTGTGACAGTATCTAGGGTTTAGTATGTAATAGTTGATTAAGATTTAGTATAGAATAGGTAGGATTTAGTATGGAATAGGTGAGTAAGGTTTAGTATGGAATAGGTGAGTAAGATTTAGTATAGAATAGGTAAGATTTGGTATAGAATAGGTGAGTAAGATTTAGTATGGAATAGGTGAGTAAGATTTAGTATGGAATAGGTGAGTAAGATTTAGTATAGAATAGGTAAGATTTGGTATAGAATAGGTGAGTAAGATTTAGTATAGAATAGGTGAGTAAGATTTAGTATAGAATAGGTGAGTAAGATTTAGTATAGAATAGGTGAGTAAGATTTAGTATAGAATAGGAGAGTAAGATTTAGTATAGAATAGGTGAGTAAGATTTAGTATAGAATAAGTGAGTTGGTGGTCTAAACACTAATAAAGAGCTTTACATTGGCTGTGTCAATCGTCCTCGAGGCTTACGAAAGTGGCCTGTTTTCCCATAGAGTTTATAAGTATGAGAGATTTTATTTGATATACCAAACGTAACCTTCAGCGAATAAGATAGTGCAAGTTTGCAATTAACACTTATAACACACGGAAGACTTACATTTTTACTGTTTAAAAATAAATGGAATGTAACACTATTTTTTAAGGTGAGAACAGTAATTGCCATCAACATTCTCACCTTGCAAAGATATTAATTCTTTTTCAGAGTCCACACCACAACTCGTATCGAGTTAGCAACATGTTGCCGCCCCCCACCTTATTTTTCTCTTAAATTTTGTTCCTTCTTATATGTAGACACTGGGAGTGCTGTGGCGGCCACCAGTTTGGTACACCAGTAAACCCATTTGTCAGTCATTAGCCAGCTAGAAGTGTATAGCATTTGGTCTCTTGCGCGACATGATTTATGCCCTTGCATGGAGGATTTTACGTCGATGGACAACAGCCAGCATCTCTCGAGGCACGCGTCACATCTTTGGGGCACTTCAGCTGAGGTCTTCTCGATCTTCGGCCTGTTGTCTTTGTATACAGTAATTTAAGTTACTGGCTATTTTTTTTTTATTTTTACTGTTCCTCTGATTCATTGTGAAATGCATTCGTTCTGTTTCGAGTTAGACAACCGTCAGTATCGTATGTTATTTTATTTATATTTCTAAATAAGTGTTCTTATATGTGACAGATTCATGTTCCATGTGTGTTTGCGTGCGTGTGGTTGTGTCAGTTTGTTCAAGCACTCATTGATACGAACCTCATCCATTGAATACTAATATGCATAAAAGAAAATCCTAGATTGTTAAAAAAAAATAAGTTAATTCCTCACCAAACACTTGTAAATCTCCCGGTAATCCCTGCCTGTCTTAAAGGGCTGTTCTCTGTCTATCACAGCCCACCCCACAAAAAAAAAAATGTTTACATGGTCCACCTACACTAGTATATCGCCTTAGCTTTTACATTTCATTCCTGGATGTACTTGTCGTAAATGACTCCGAGATAAGAAGATGAACGAGATTAGGGTGCAAGATAGCCATTTTTTTTTTTTTTTTAGTCTTCGTTTCCCTCTCTTTTCTGTGTTTTTGCAGCCAGCCTTCGATTGTTAAAGCTCACGCGGCCACGCTTTTGTTTGTAAACGTTTCATGGTTAGTTTGTCTGGATGCATTTCCCCCCCTTTGTGTGTGTGTTATGGGAATGTTTTAGTATTGAGGCTTTCTTGGTGTTCATGATGTTAGTTAGTATTGAAACTTGTGGATGATCGTGTGTCATAAATAGAAAATAGCAAGTCGTTAAATGTATATAGGCTATATATATAAATTTATATATATAAATATATACATATAATATATACATATATGTGTATATAAATATATGTATACATATACATTATATCTAATATATATATATACAGTGTATATATATATATATATATATATATATATATATATATATATATATATATATATATATATATATATATATATATATATCACCACATACAGTTTTTCCCTAATGGTTATGGCTGTACGTGTTTTATACCATCGGCTTTCAAAAAGTTTTTGGAATGAAATTGCCAATACAATGCATATTTTACTAACAGCATCTCTATTTAGTCCGCATCGACCCTTAGCTAAACACTGAAATAACATTTCCCTTTTAATCTGTGGCTTTATTAGTCTTTAGGTATTCTACACAGGAACGATAATTATTAGGTCATAATCATCCTTGGTCCTTTAAGTGGTTAGTGCCGTCAGTGCGCCTCCGTAGTGCACTGTAGGCATTACTAAAGTGCGTTCGCAATCCCTTCGGCCCCTGGCTGCACCCATTTTGTAATCTTTTACTTTGCCTCCATTCCCGCTTCCTGTCTTCATTATTGTAGTTCAGCCTCTCTAATTATTACTTCTTAGTGCAACTGTTTGGCTTTCTTCCAATTCCACCTTCAGATTCTTGTATTTCATCTTCTTTATTTTCTGGATGAAAAAAAAAATATCTCGCCGACCAACCACTCTAACTCACTCTCTTTAATATCTTGAGGGCCAAATGGCCAAAAGTACCCCAGTGCTTGACTTTTCAGCCTAAATTTCATAAACAATCATAAAGCCATCAATCTCGGTCACTTTCTGATGCCCTTCACAGAGAGGAAATTCAGCTGTAAGTCGTTCCCACTCGTTGTCTGGTTACGTAACTGAAAAAGAACATGAACATTTTACTACGCCAGTTCATTTCAACTGCAGGAAAGTCGTCGCAAGCCGCTTGATGTCGGGCTTCGACCATAAATGGCCATCAGTGCACCGGGTATACCGTCCCTCTTGCTGGAGATGATATCAGGTTGTTTTTATGATGCCAGCAAGTAAAAAATAAAAAAAAAAAATAAAAAAAAACAGGCTCTTTTGTTCGGTTGCTTGTATCTGTGGGAAGGTGTTTCTGTGTGCCCTGTTTCCTTCAGTTCAAAGGGACATATGTTGGGAAGATGCGGCTTTGTGTGGTGCGTGTTCGTTTGCTGAACTATCCCTTGAATATTAGTTAGTTTTTTTTAAATAAAATAATAATAATAAGTATGGCATTATTAGGAACTAGTCATCTTTCGTGCGAGTTTTCTAGTTAGCAAATAAACTTAAAAACATCCTGCTTACAACGCCGGCAGTATAGAATGAGGAAAACGAATGAATCCCGTCTTGCCTCAGATGATTTTATAGGAACAGAAAAGGCGCCTTGTAATCGAAGATAGATTTAGCAGCAGAGCCATCTTGGGCACAGCAGTCATGAAAACGATTTATAATGATAAAGAAAGTAAGAGGCTATCCGTTTAGAAAAGGTTGCAAGCTTGTATTCCTTCTCATTTAACGAATAGAATCGACCGTCGAGTCTCATCGATCGGTCCATTTGCCTACAAATGCGCCTCATTTTTATCTCGTGAAAGTGTGCCTTCTTTCCTTCCTTTTTTCCTTTCTTCCTTCTTGTTTATCTTCTTCCTTAGATGGCGTCGGGAACAGCTTCGGGACTTTCATTCGATTTTGCAACCGAATTGATCAACCGTTGCAACATTTTCGCCGTTTTTTTTTTTCATACAAATTGGATTCTCAGAAGCTCAAGCAAAGATGCAGTGCGTTACTGCCCTAAAGCAGTTCTCCTTGTATTTTATAGTTTCTTACATCTTTGTTAATTTGTTAATTTATTTTTTCTTGTATAATAACCGATCTTTTTTTTCTGAATTTCCTATTACCTTCTTTCAAATGAACTCCGTTTTCTTTGGAAGCTTGAATTTCAAGTGAATGGCCTCAGCTGGCTTATCCATATGAATAATTTTGATCTTCTAAGTAGTAGTAGTAATAGTAATAATAATAATAATAATAATAATAATAATAATAATAATAATAATAATAATAATAATAATAATACAGGTTTTGTTAAACAAAATGGCAATTTCGACAGCATTTATTTTACTATATAAAATAAATGCTGTTGAAACTGCCATTTTGTTTAACAAAACCTGTCTGAAAGAAGGTCTTTTTCCCAATTTTACAAATAATAATAATAATAATAATAATAACAGTAACAATAATAATAATAATAATAATAATAATAATAATAATAATAATAATAATAATAATAATAATAATACTGTCAAACAAAATGTTTGGCTGACAGCATTTATTTTGCTATATAAAATAAATGCTGTTGAAACTGCCATTTTGTTTAACAAAACCTTCTGAAAGAAGGTCTTTTCCTAATTTTACAAATAATAATAATAATAATAATAATAATAATAATAATAATAATAATAATAATAATAATAATAATAATAATAATAATAATAATAATAAAATAATAAACACGTATGCATGTCTGGCAGTCTGTTTGGCTGCGATTCATGTCCTTGCTGTGTCCCAGCTTTATTCAGCGGATGTATTTACATAAATTTCCTGCAAATAAACATTGTCGAGTTTTGTCTCCCGTTTTACTTTGCTGGGACGTGCTTCGGCATAAGCACTTAAGGAAGGAGAGATGCAGTAGGCGGGTACAGTGCTTGCTCAAAAATCCAGTGTTTAACGTTCTTTGTCGCTTGTGGCTTAGCGGATGAAGACCCTTCGGTAATCGAGAAGAAATTTATATAATATATTATATATATATATATATATATATATATATATATATATATATATATATATATATATATATAAAGACCCTTCAGTATTCGAGAAGAAATTTATATAATATATATATATATATATATATATATATATATATATATATATATATATATATATATATATATATATATATATAAGTCCACACGTGAAATAAAAAGATGGCACTTGAACTGTTTGCAACCCGTACATGATATTTATGCTGTGTGATTCTCTTACATAGTTCCTTACCAGATTGTTCAGTATATGGTAAACTATAAGTTGAGCAATTTTTTTGTACACCCCTCCTGTTGGCATTACTGGTTTATTACAAAACAATGAATTCTTGATGGACGAAGCATTACTAAAAACAGCATTTATTTTCAGACATTTCAGGCTCTGTGCAGTCGATAAAAATTCACAACGGTATGGCAAAACTAAAATATTTTCAGTGTCAAAAATACTTGACCTTCCATGACTATAAAATATTTTATTGGCACTTTGGAGGCAGCCATCAATAAAATTCAAAGGGTAACATAATTCTTCTGCAATTGCATAGATGGTCTGAAAATAAATGCTTTTTTTAGTAATACTTCGTCCGTCAAGAATTCATTGTTTTGTAATAAACCAGTAATGCCAACAGGAGGGGTATACATAATGAATTGCTCAACTTGTAATTTTTACCTTATATTGAACAACCTGGTAAGGAACTACGTAAGAGAGTCACACAGCATAAATCTCATGTACGGGTTACAAACATCTCAAGCGCCATCTTTTGTAACGTAAGAGACTTTGAACACCCAACAGAATGAAATTCAGCTAGAGTCGTTTTTAAACGTCCTTCCGTGCATAACAGGTTGTTGGTCGAAGGATGCCTCATCAGTTCTTTTAGTAACATGAATTTGAGCGATGGTCTTTTTAAGATGGACGAATTATTGAAAAGCTTTTTATTCTCAAGGATGCAAGAGTAAAAGAAGCTGTTAGGTTTTTTGTAGTTATTACATATTATTTCCAGCATGTTTTTGTTTTGAAGAATGCTGCTTGCTTATTTAGATAGCTTGTTGACATATTTTATTGTCATCTGTGACCCTGTATTGCTTTCTTGTGTATGTTGTTTTCTTAACACAGTTGAGTACCCTGAAGATGACTTTGGAATAAAAGTTGAAAGTCTTGGTACCTCATTTTATTTTCACGTGAGGACTTATACACATACATACATGCATCCATCTGAATATGTAAAATTTCTGCTTGACCGAAGAAAGGGACCGGTATTTAGAATCTGTCTTGGCTGGAGAGCATTTTATAAAATTTATCTTGTTAAAGGGATTGGGGTGACTTTATGTTATTCTGCTACTTTTGTTCTCTTATCGCGTTTGTACTGCGTTGAAAGTTTCGAAGCAGTATTATGAAAATTGTCGATCTTATTTTACCTCAAATAATAATAATAATAATAATAATAATAATAATAATAATAATAATAATAATAATAATGGAATAAGAAACCCACAATTCCTGTGTATAACTTGTTTACTTGTAAATATATTTACATATTACTTGAATCTCGAGTACTTTCAGGTCCTAATAATAATAATAATAATAATAATAATAATAAATAATAATTCTAATTAATAAAGAGGCTGAACTGTCAGAGAAAACCCAAGAGTCAAGATTTATATGGTCTGGGGATAAAATGAGCGACATGTTGCAAGAGCTCATTGAAAAGGAAGTGCTAGGAACACGAAGAAGAGGGAGGCCTAAGAGAAAATGGAGTGGCAGAGGGAGAAACGAAAGGAGAACACGAGACAGCAACAGCCGGAAGAGCTCATCCAAAAACAGCGACCCCGGCTAAGGGATCAAGCTGAGAAGAAAGAATGAGTGGCGAGTCATATCATACTAATAAAATGACCAATAAGAATACAACTCTTTTTTTATAAATGGGAATCCCGGAGCGGGGTGGTGCTGTCAGTGCATTTCAGGTGGTGGACTGTAAGCCTTATTTAAGGTTCTTTGCAGCGTCCCTTCGGCCTTTACCTGCAACCCCATTCATTCATTTTACTACACCTCCGTTCTTAGTCTCTTTTTGCATCTAATTTTCAGTTCTCTCCTAACAATTGTTGATTTTATTTTCAGCGCTGAATGACCTCGTAAGTCCCAGCGCTTGGTCCTTTTGGCCTAAATTTTATATTCCGGTTCCAACAAATGAGAAGACTTCTTTAATTTTCCCGAGGTGAAATTAACTTCCTTTCGTTGAAGAATCTTGTCCTCTGGGAAGCACGTGTCTGCCAGCATTCTTGAAAGGAAGGAACGCGCCTGCGCGCAGATCGCCGCCATTACGGCGGCTCTAAGATCCACGTGCCGCATTTAGGCGTGAAAATGCAGTCCTGCCTCTTCTGTGTTACGAGAATTGACTGGTTCTAAGGTGATTATTCATGGCCGTTTTTACGCTTGCTCGATCACAGGCATTTAAAGTTCTTGATTTAACGTTGCGAAACAATTTGGGAGTCGGTTTTTATTTGGGGGGAAAAAAATGTAGTTTTGGAACTTTGGTGGCCGGTAATAAAGTCACAGGAAAAAAAAGTCACAGGAAAAAAAAGTCACAGGAAAAAAAGTCACAATTTTGGCCGGGAAAAAAGTCACAGGAAAAAGTCACATCAATTTATGGTGGCCGGGAATAAAGTCAAAGGGGAAAATTCACAATATTTCTTGGGGGTCATTATCTTTATGATATTTATAGTCTTTTGTGTATGTTTATACGGAAATCCCCGACGGGCTTGTACTAAACAAGCCGTGAAGGTGGATACATACCGGGTTAAAGCCCTAGGGGATGGGTGGGGGGTTACTATCTAGGAAAGATTATTGTGACTTTTTTTCCTGTGACTTTTTTTCCTGTGACTTTTTTCCTGTGACTTTTTTCCTGTGACTTTTTTTCCTGTGACTTTTTTCCTGTGACTTTTTCCTGTGACTTTTTTCCTGTGACTTTTTTCCTGTGACTTTTTTTCCTGTGACTTTTTTTCTGTGGCTTTTTTCCTGTGACACTTTCATGTGACTTTTTTTTTTCCTGTGACTTTTTTCCTGGATTTTTTCGTGACTTTTTCCTGTTTGATGAGAATTATCCTCTTAGTTCCTCTTTGTTAAATGAATGTTTGAAGAGTGGAATTAAAATGATAAATTTCTAGATTGTTATGAAAAGAGGAAAAACCAGTATATGAAGAACTAGGTTTTTAGTCCGCCTGTTTCGCTAGAGAGCCAGTTACTGAAGTTATTAGTATATTCATACATCAGTTTGCTCTAAAATCAAGAGAAAAAACTAGTATACGAGGAACAGTTTTTTTTACCTACTTATATCTTGTACGAGTCAAGTTACGTTTTAGTTAAATTATAAGTAAACGATGTCTCAGTTTGCTCTAAAGTCATAACCTTGCAATTTGAAGGGGGAATAAATTTTTTCTTTGAAATACATAATTGCTGTTTACAGTGGTACCACATTCGCATTTTTCCTTACGATGTACGATGATAATGGCGATAATAGAATTATAATTATTATTATTATTATTATTATTATTTTATTATTATTATTATTATTATTATTATTATTATTATTATTATTATTATTATTATTATTATCGTCGAGATATTCCGTATTTTCATTCCCATTCTTCTCCTGAATTTGACTGATTAATTGAGTCAGTTGAGAAATAGATTATGGAAATTGGAAACCCAAATGAACCATGATGGGGAATGAGAGTTTATAATCGCCACCCTTCTCACTGCAGTGTCCCTACACAGTACTAGATAATCTTCCTTTACTTCATAAAACGTCTACAACACTACTTAAATTGAAGGTTTTATTTTTTCTCAAGTCATTAAACCCAGAGTTGAGCTCTAGTACCCCGCTGTCAGATTGAAGTTTGTTTTCCAGTTGATTAATTATCACTTTTTTATGCTTTTTACTATAATTTTATTTATTATGTAGACATTGTTTTGCAACACTTATCGTCTGCGGAACCTTGCTTGGCAAGTTAAATGTTTTTCGAATGACCTTGTATGATAGTTATGAATTGCAAATGCATAAGTTGTATAATTTCGTCTGTTCGTTGTGCCTTGTTCTCCTCTTCTTCAACTTTTAGATTATATTTCTTGCATTATCCTTTTCTTGACCGCATTCTTGTTTCAGTTCCCTACCTTTTCGTTCCCTTTGAAATTGAGTTTTATGTTTTTATAATAAATTGTTCTTTATCTTTTACTCAGTTACTCAGTTGTGTGAAATGCACTCGTTTGGCCTTTCTTTGTGAGGAAACCTCCATGAAAGAGCCTTCCTCTGGCTAGTTGGGATATGGGTACTGAGAAGTACTTGATTTTGTATGCCTGGATAGGGATATAGAGGCCTAATTCATTTTAGGAGTCCATGGGGTCGAATCTATATGGCGAAGTGACGTCTTGGAATCAGAGATCTTTTAAAACCGATCCTTCCCGAGTTTCATAATTTTCCACGTAGCACAACGTCTCATTATCAGATGCTGGCATTGTTCAATAGATAGGAAGAAAAAAAATGATTACAGGACTTATTCATATGCAGCTAAAAGAAAATTCAAAACTAGTTAGTCATTAGAGGGGCCTTGTCATAATTTTATGATCGTGCCGGATGTTGTCGTAGATGCCCAAAAGTCATGCCCCATGCCCCATGCCCCTTACCCTTTGCCGAGCGGTTGATTTTATCGATTGTGCTAACTAATCATGTAAAATTTACTTCCCATGTTCAGTCCACTTTGGGCACATCGTTGTTTCATTCCTCGTCCGTCAACGTTTGGTCAGATTCGAGTTTTTGCATCCCAGCCGGTCCTAAGCCCAGATGAAAGATAAGCGACGTGACATACCTTAAAACGCTGGTGTAAGCGGCAGTAGATTACAGTGATGTCTGAAAGTCGAGAGGATTTGATTCCTGTCGCGTGTGAACCTCGCATTATGGGCCGAAAATAGCCAGGTGGGCATCGCAGTGACCTGCCATTGGCCCTGGTGGGCATCGCAGTGACCTGCTATTGGCCCTGCTACCGCACTGGGTAATTCGAACCGCCCAAAACAATTTGACCTCCAGGTAGACACAAGCCGGGCGTAAATTGAGTCATGTGCGGATGGCCCTGTAATTGATGCTGTAATTGTGGGCGTAATTGAGCGATTCGGAGAGTGGAGCAATGATGCAGTTCCGTCGCCATTGATGGAAACGAGTTAGGTCGCTGTTCTAAGCGAGAAGGTGTTAGAGGTTTTCCACAGTGGCATGAATCTTATCTTTGCAGTATTTATGACTGATGAAAGGGGAAAGTTTGTAGTGTATTTTCTTGAGTGCCAGTCATTCGTTCTTAACTGACGTGGAGAGAGAGAGAGAGAGAGAGAGAGAGAGAGAGAGAGAGAGAGAGAGAGAGAGAGAGAGAGAGAGAGAGAGAGTTACTTTTGAAATTGATAATGGTGAAGTATTTTTCGTTTCTTTTCATGTTCAGTTTTCTATTGCCCTTGATTATATTTCCATATGGATAAAAGTAGGTGGTCAGTATGAGAAAAAAAAAACAATCGCTAGTTTTCACTGAATAACGTAAAAAACATATCATGTGGGTGTATACAAATTTCTTTGTTCGGAAAGGTTTATAGTATTGCACTGCAATCATAAGTGAATTCAGTTCATTCTCATGCGAGAAATAATTGTGAGAGAGAGAGAGAGAGAGAGAGAGATTTACTAGTGATAGACAGCCGGAGCTTAAATGGAACTTGTGCCGTTAGAATGGTTGATCCATATCTGCAGAATCAAACTTACCCCCACCTCTGTTGTAAAGCTCCATCTCCGTTGGTTAGGCCGAGTTAACAGACCCACACCAGCCTCTTTATTCCATTTTAACACCTTACCATACTTACATGAGAACGTTTGGGAAAGGAACATCGTAGTCCACCGTCGGCAAGCTGGACTCCCGGAATCCCTGTCTAATACAAGAAAGAGGACTCGTTCAAGAATTTAGCATAAAAAAACCATAAGAAGTCTAAACAATGGTATGACCATTTGGGCAAAAATGATTGCAGTCGATGGCTCATCAAAAGACAGTTAGGGCTATTCTAAAATTCCACTTTACCCAAATAGAACTCGACAACGATTCATGATTATGGCAAGTTTTCTCTTCCCTAAAAAAAAATGTATTTTTCATGAGGTCATTGACGAACGTTCGGTGGCAGTTTAGAGTTCTTGGCGAGGCACGAAGGAATCTCGGTTGAATTCGTTTCCCAGAATAGTCGCATTCGTAAGGAGATCGCGTTGTCCATTTGGGGTTTAAGTGAGATTAAATGGCTTCAGGTTTTGGTGGTCTAAACTTAGTATCTGAAGACTACGTTGCTTTTGAGATTATTTGGTACAGTTCAGTGATGATTCGGTGCATGGTGTATGCTGCATATTCGTATGTGCTTGTGTGTGTGTTTTTTTACAGATGCATACTTGATTGTCGAATCGGTATTAAGGGTTCCAGTGATATATATATATATATATATATATATATATATATATATATATATATATATATATTTATATTTATATTTATATATATACATATGTATGTATGTATATATAATATATAATATACAGTATGTATATATATAGTTTAATATATATATGTATATATATGATACACATGTTTACGCACATTATATATATATCATATATATAGGCACATATATATTTAATTTATTCTCTTTCCATTTATTTTTTCATACCAGTTGTCTATTGATACAATAGCCAGAGAGAGAGAGAGAGAGAGAGAGAGAGAGAGAGAGAGAGAGAGAGAGAGAGAGAGAGAAAGTCCTTGGACAATAAATATAATCTCTTACACCCGAAGAAGAGGAGAGGAGAACTGTTCGCTGCATCCTTGAATGCTGATTTTCGGCTGTTCTCCGAACGCGTCTGGCGGCTCTACACCCGCTGAATACCAGAGACACGCCTTGGGGGCCCCCGCACCGCCGAACGCATGTTAATGTCTCGGAATCATCCTTGTTCCTCTCGTCTCTTTGGCTGCTGTTCCCCGTGAATGTGAACAGATGCTTCGGGTATTATCGGATGCAAATGGCGAGGGATGTGTCCGCTAGTTTATTTGGTGCCTATTAGCGTCCGCTGCCGATGACTCATGGGTAAACAGCAGCGAAACGCGAAGCGCCTTTCCAGGATGACTCACAGTTGGTTAGAAAGTACGTGAACCATATTGCAAGTTGACCTTAGCGTCTGCTGCTGCTGCTGCTGCGTTGCTGCGGAATCCAGATGTTATTTGCAACTTCGGTGCCGAGCGTTTTTGAAAAAGCCTGTCATCGAAGTTCGAAACTTCAACGGCATACGTGTCAGAAATGCCTCTGATTAACTGAGTTTCAGACGTTCAGTCCGTCTATGTGGCCCTAATGAATTTCACCTGAAAGGTCGTGTTTTTTAAATGTATTTTACATTTTTTCTCCTCCTCGCATCGAAAGGTTATTGGGTGGATTAATGTAAGAGCTCTGTTCAACGGGTGAGGAATTGGTAATGACAGCGTCAAGATTTCGTTTGCTTTGCTGTTATTTTTTTTCACACATCGGATAATTTGCTGTTACAGTTATTCAAACCTCTCTCTCTCTCTCTCTCTCTCTCTCTCTCTCTCTCTCTCTCTCTCTCTCTCTCTCTAAAATCTCTCTCTCTCTCTCATCTAAAATTATTATTGTTATTATTATTCCGAAGATGAACCCTATTCATATGTAACAAGCAAACCGGGCCATTGACTTGAAATTCAAGCTTCAGAATTGATTGATATTTTATTACATGTCTGGCCCTCGGTATTTATATATTCATCCACACGCATAGTTTTGTGTGTATATATATATATATATATATATATATATATATATATATATATATATATATATATATATATATATATATATATATATATATATATATATATAATAGATATATATACATATATATGTGTGTTGTGTGTATGTGTGTCGAAAGCACATTCATCCAAACGTCAGTGTTGTCTTTGATGTTTCAAGACACAAATGTGCCCATGAGATCATCTTTAGATTTGCTTGTGCAAGGATAAAAAATTCTTCTGTTTCTGCTTCATTAGATACAAGTGTAACGTATGTAATGCAAGCAAGAATGAAATAGACATTGTTTAACCAGCATTTTACTTTCACATCTAATTCTTCTTATAATAATAAAACTTTTGTAAATATGGGAGAAAATAGAAGTACGACCTTTATTTCTGCTAATTTTTTTTCTATTGGTTCCATTGACCTCTTGACCTCGATGTATCGTGATTATCATTCGTGACCTCTGATGACTAAGAACTCCCCTGTCTCTCTCTCTCTCTCTCTCTCTCTCTCTCTCTCTCTCTCTCTCTCTCTCTCTCTCTCTCTCTCTCTCTCTCTCTCTCTCTCGTGTTTTGTTCAGACATCTGTGCATATTTTTGAATATGTGAGGTTTACGTATTACCGAGTTTCTGCTCATTCCACCTTTTATTGTTTATATATGTATGTATGTATGTATTATGTATATATATTAGGTTGTATTTCACACAGAAAAACGAAAGCTGTAAATGGTTAAAATATACCCAACAGTTTCGTCCGCAAGTGGATCTCTTCGTGAAGCGTTTGCATATTATATATATATATATATATATATATATATATATATATATATATATATATATATATATATATGTATACATATATATATATATATATATATATATATATATATTGTATACATATATGTATACATATAGTACATATATATATGTATGTATATGTATATGGATAGTATATATAAATTATGTATGCATAATATATATATATATATATATATATATATATATATATATATATATATATATAATATAAATCACCCACGAAAGTAGAAATATATAATTGAATGTTATACATCAGAATACACACATGAACTCATACGTAGTACTTCGAAGAATTTCAGCATGGACGCCAGGAGAAGGGAGTGGTTGACTCTAAAGATGGTGTGGGTATTTAAGAATATGATCATGTAGAAGTATCTTAGAATAAACAAGAAGAAGGAGTTTTGTGAAGGTAAGAAAAGTAAATTTTAACGGAATTTCTGGTCTTAAAATTTTATTATGCCACACAACTACACGAGAATCGATTTCCTACGAGCTTTGGGTCCAAGATCTGTTAATAATATCCTAGGTCTTTGGATTCCTGAACATTCCTGATTCCTGCCAAAACACAGAGCTCAAAAAAATCCTGATCTTCAGCAAAATTGTAGCAGATTAATAGGGTTCATTCAGAAAGTGGAACGTTTCTCTACTAAAACAGGGACTTCAGACGTGCTGGTTCTGGACTTATTTGGCTGAAACATCATCCACTCACATAACAGTCCTCCGGGGTATAGCCAATGTCCCTTACTGTCTTTGGGTGGGATTCTGGGCTTACTTATCTAAAATTACTATGCCACGGGGCCTTCATTTAATTTACAAGTCTACCCACCCAATTCAAGGTCCTTTTCTACGTCAGTTCTCAAGTTATTCTGACAAATATCCGTGCAAAGTTTGGCTTGAAAGTGTGACCGAGGTACTGTCATGTCCAAGGCTGTGGGCGCTGTGGGACGATAGTGTTCTTAACTGTGAATCTTACTTCATTTAGTTGACACTGGAATTAGAAATTAAAATTTAGGCCAAAGGCCAAGCACTGGGACCTATGATGTCATTCAGAGCTGAAAGGGAAGTTGAGAGCAAAGAAGGTGTTAAAGGTGTAACAGGAACCTCAAACCCTCGCAGGTGCACTATGAAAAAATTGCACTAGGAGAAGGTGGAAAGTAAGATGGAAGAAATAGAATAAAACGGAGGTTACATTAAAAAATGATGAAAGAGGTTATAACTAAATATGGTGCCGAAAAACGCTGCAAAGAACCTCAAGTGCTCTTCCCAGGTTTAATAAGGTGCACTGAAAATCCTAGAAATAGGTTTCATGGACTTGATGTGGCGCAAAAATAGTTATAAAATCAGATTATAGTGAAAATGTTCTTCGGGGAAAAAGTATGTTTGTATGTGTTTATATGTCTGCGAAAATTATGTATTCAGCTTCCTTTTGGCAAAGTATACATGAACGTGATATGTATGAAACGACCTGTTTACAGTATTATTATTATTATTATTATTATTATTATTATTATTATTATTATTCAGAGGATGAACCTTATTCTTATGGAACAAGCCCACGAAAGGGGCCACTGACTTGAAATTCAAGCTTCCAAAGAATATTATGGTGTTCATTTGAAAGAAGTAACAGAAGGTAATAGGAAATACAGAAAGAAGAGATCAGTTATCAGAAAGGAAAAATAAATTAACAATTTAATGAATAAATAAATAGATAAAAATATAAGTAAATTATTAAAAGACAACACGGAGGATTGTTTCGGGGGTAGTAATTCATTGCATCTTCGCTTGAACTTTTGAAG
Source organism: Macrobrachium rosenbergii (assembly GCF_040412425.1). Classification (NCBI taxonomy): domain Eukaryota; kingdom Metazoa; phylum Arthropoda; class Malacostraca; order Decapoda; family Palaemonidae; genus Macrobrachium; species Macrobrachium rosenbergii. Next base: position 32,459,299 of record NC_089768.1, read on the forward strand.
TTCCGATTGCACAGGTAAATAATTATACAAATACGTAAATACATAAATACACAAAATACGCGTGAAGCTTCACGTTGTTAGTGTGAACATAAGAACTATGTAAAACGGCCTCTTGCCAGCGTATAACGAAAAGTTCTTTCGACATTTTAAATTCCCCTTTTGCATCGCCGATCCTTTTAACGAAATACCACCTATAATATGACTTTCCAGATGATCGTTTTACAACGCTAAAAAAAAAAAAAAAAAAGATCAGTCGATCAAATTTCGTTTGGCAACTGCAAGTGACCTGTTTGGATACGGGAGGCAGCTGTGCGTCCGCGCATGCGCACGTGAGAATGCAAGCTGTGACGTACTTGGACAGTGATTTTTTTCATTACGTTTGTGAGTTTGCTTTTCATTGAGGAAATGTATTGGATTTTTTTTTTATTAATAAACTGGGTAGTTGGATGTGAACGGTACCAGACACATCATTTAAAGGAAGACATGTTTGTACACAATTCAGCTTTTAATGGAAGTATTACTTTCGTGTGTGGAGGGATAATTGCTTGGATATGGTTAAGTAAGGAAGCAAGAGTGTCACTATGCGGGGAAGAATTGTTGTTTGTAAAGCCGTGCACGACGGCACAGATAAACTCTCTTGGTTATACGATCCCCGGGATAACCTTTTATCCTGTGCAACCTTTTTCGTACGTCGTCGATCGTCTGTGCAAAAAAAAAAAAAGGCTGTTTACTGAATGCCCGTTATGTTGAATAACTTACAAATAAATCGCCAAAAGTTCAGTGATTTTGTGGAACGATTTTTCCGTATCTTGAATCAGTATCCGAAAAGGGCCTGTTTTTATGAATGAACGACCGAGCAAGAGCAAGAGAGAGAGAGAGAGAGAGAGAGAGAGAGAGAGAGAGAGAGAGAGAGAGAGAGAGAGAGAGAGTTGTTGCTGGCGCATGAATTTTCTATCGCGGTCTCAGGGCCAGCTCCTTCAGCATCATCTCGCGTTAAAACCTTTCGATCGGTCTTCCATGTCGCTTTCCCGCCTGAAATACGGCAATTCGAAAAACGTCGCGTTGTCGCTGCTAAACTTTAGCGTCCCCTCGAGGTGGAAACGTATTTATTTACCTCGTAAGTGGCAAGCGTTTAGTCGTTTGCAAGTAAAACGCTGTCAGGTGGCGCGCAGTATCCCTCCAACCCTAATGTCGCAACGCGCTCGGCAGTTGCCAGATTGCGACTTCTAGCTGTTATCCTCCGCGCGATTAAATCGTCGTGGATCATTCCAGATATCAATGGAATATTTAGGAACGAATGAAATAAACAGTAAGTCTGATATGCTAAAAACACCTGTCCGTCATTCGTGCAGTGACTTGGACGCACAGGTGCGGAAAGCGATAACCCCTTTCTACGCGCCGAGTGTTGCCAGCGGGACGGCCCTGTAACAGTCTCTCTCATTCAAGACGCGTACTTTCACTACTTTTAGACAGACAAACCAAATAAAGATTTCAAGATTAGTCTCCGAGACGTAGATCACCCCAGCGTCGCATGTTTGCCTGTCCTTTCCAGAGGGGTGCTCCATAAAGCAAGGGTTTTAATTTCGTGTCCTGTAAGCGACGCTATTAAAGGCCCAATAAGTCACTCTAATAATTATTTCGTGCCGGCCGGCCAGTTGTTTGGCTGCCCGGGTACTCCCATCAGTCGGTAATTGAAATCATGGTAATTGTTGGGGGTGAAGCTTAATAATAGCGCATGCCATATTCTATTTGAGGTTATCAGTAATCGTTCCTAGGATTTATTCTTCATTGTTGTTTTATTGTTGGCATGAGGTCTTTGATATTACCATAATATTTTGATTAGGCCTATGTGCTTTCATTTTTTAATTGTGTTGGCTTCATTATTGGCTGGATATACTGATTATATTTATATATATATATATATATATATATATATATATATATATATATATATATGTATATTAAGTATTCTGTATTTATGTGTAAACTGAAATCTGTAACTATATAAATGCTAAATATTATATATACATATATAAACAGTACATAATATATGTGTGTGTGTATTTGGTATATATGGAGAGAGAGAGAGAGAGAGAGAGAGAGAGAGAGAGAGAGAGAGAGAGAGAGAGAGAGATTAACTGAAAATATGAATGTATCTGTTCATGCTTATGAATATATATATATATATATATATATATATATATATATATATATATATATATATATATATATATATATATATATATATATATATATATGTGTGTGTGTGTGTGTGTGTGTGTGCGTGTGTGCGTATACATACATACATATATATATATATATATATATATATATATATATATATATATATATATATATATATATATATATAGAGAGAGAGAGAGAGAGAGAGAGAGAGAGAGAGAGAGAGAAATTAACTGAAACTATGACTGCAGCTGTGCATGCCTATATACATATATATATATATATATATATATATATATATATATATATATATATATATATATATATATATAGAGAGAGAGAGAGAGAGAGAGAGAGAGAGAGAGAGAGAGAGAGAGAGAGAGAGGAGGGCTAAATTAGCACTCATCGAGCAAATGGTATTCGTCCAGTGCACGGATCATTTTCCGGAATGGCTTGCTGGTGTTTCAAGCCTCATATTCTTCAATGCACCAGTGACCTACTTCCGAAGTGGTACATACCTATGGCTGGCGCTTAACCATCGCCGCTGACCTTCACGGCAGCTCGCACCGATGTTGCAGCAGGTCTGATTATGTCTGTCTGTCTGTCTGTCTGTCTCTCTCTGTGTGTTGGTGCAACTGCTCTGCAGAAGCGGTAGAGAGGGCGATATTGTTGTGCCACCGAAGATCGGGTCTTGTTCTTGATGATAAAATTGGTCGAGTTTGTCGTCTTCTGTTGGTGTTCGGCGCTAGATTGTTTTATGCTTGATTTCAGGTTTATGTTATACATGTATATGTGTATGTATATTTGTATGTGTGTGTATGCGCATGTATATATATATATGTATATATGTGTTGAAAAATCTAGATGACGTTAGTAAAAGCTGTTAGTAACTTCTGGTTCTTGAAAATTAATCACGCCATCCTTTTGACGTAGCATTATAGTAAAATATTTATATATATATATATATATATATATATATATATATATACATATATATATATATATATATAATCTGTTCTTGTGTGTATATTATATATATATATATATACAATTAATCATGTATATCAATATCCTCTTTGACTCTCTAGCATTCTCTCTATATATCTATCTATATATATATATATATATATATATATATATATATATATATATATATATATATATATATATATATATATATATATATATATATATATATATATATATATATATATATATATATATATATATATATATATATATATATATATATATAAGTTCTGTGTGAGTGAGAGTGATTTTGGCGGCTTTCTGATATTACTAAGACCAGTGAGGCGTAACACACCACAGACTTCTGTTAGCTTTTCGTACCATTCTTCTTCTTCTTCTTCTTCGACACGTGAAACACCAGCGCAGGCATTCCAACCACATATTATCCCCCGTCTCCTCCATAAGCATCGGACGGGACGCCGCAAAAGCCCTGAGGAATCGGACAGCTACTACAAAGTGCCTCTTTATACGCATGGTTGATTGCGATTACGCTCGTGACATTCTTTTGTTTTTTGCCGGGAGTTTTTTTTTTTCTTTCCACTCTGTTAGTGCAATATGGCCTTCGTTGTTGCTTGGTTGGTGCTGTGTTATTTGCGCCTTTGTGTGTGTTGGAGTTTACGGATGGAATAGGTTTGTTTTATGTTTGTTTAATTAATACGGCTTGGTTTGTTTTGTAATGAAATTTCTTTGTGTTGTGTAGAAGATTCCTCTGCAAGTTATTGTCATTCTTTGCATATTATGGATATGTCTTGGGTCAGTAATAATTGTGATTATGATCATAATACATTACTGGGATTATTACAAAAAATATGTAATTCTCATTATTACCACACTGAGGTTTTGTCGTACTTTTAAATCTTTTGTATTATGTGGAAGATTCCTTTGCAAGTTAATGTCATTCAGGACTGGTTACGAATGTGTCTCAGGTCAATCATAATGACGCTGATGATAATAATATATTATTTTTGTATGTAATTTTCATCATTACCGTACTGAAGAATATGTTTGGAATTTCTCGCTGGTACTCGTGTGCGTACAATTGCCAGTATACAGCTAATACTTGTTTATTGAAGTTTAGATATATGATAACGTACCCTTACGTCAAAAGTGACGTCAAGTCCTGACCGTAGGATGGACGTTACGTACCATCTCGAAGCTGAGATCAGGGTGCCATTATTCTACAGTCTTATATTGGGGCTGTCTTCGGCCATTGTCGTCACACACTTAATAGAATAAGCATTTGGGTAAACTGCCTTAGACTATATATATATATATATATATATATATATATATATATATATATATATATATATATATATATATATATATATATACATACATATATACATTTATGTATATTAGTAACCGTGATTATATATATATAATATTTTATTCATTATTGTTACATGTTTAATCTTATCACCTTCAAAGTATTCTCCATTTGAAGCAATGCACTTATCAGACGTGTTTTCCATTTATATCTTCCTTTGATTTCTTCATTCGGGGAACAAAAGCTGGTCATTTTTTTATGAATCTCTACACAACTGAAATAAAACTTACTTTCACCCCTCGTAATATATATATATATATATATATATATATATATATATATATATACATAACTAATATATACACACATTTATGTATATTAGTATATTGTGATTATATATATATAATATATATATATAATATACGTGTGTATTTATATCTATAAAAGCTGGTAATTTTTTTTTATTTCTCTACAGGCATCACAAAATTGCCCACGTATTGACTAACTAATCTCCTTACTATGTTAAGGTCATATGAGAACGAAATGGGACCGAAAAAAATGCATTAATTTGAATGCCCGGGCAAATTATTGCCACTTTCCAGAACCAAATGGTTTTGTTTTTGCAATGGGATATAAATATGAAGATCTTAACCCCGTCGTGAGGCCACTCAATGTAAACCTGGATTTAAGTACAAGCACGGAATGTAAACTTACTGGTTGACTAGCAGAACGTCATATAGCTATCCAGTTCTAAAGAGAGGCTCATTGGAATACGATAACGGGTAGTGAGGCTTCGCCCTTGTCATATAAAGAGACAATTATTATTATTATTATTATTATTATTATTATTATTATTATTATTATTATTATTATTATTATTATTATTCAGGAGATGAACCCTAGTCATATGGAAAAGTTAAGTATACCTCAGTTTAACCAGACCACTGAGCTGATTAACAGCTCTCCTGGAGAGGGCTGGCCCGAAGGATTAGATTTATTTAACGTAGCTAAGAACCAATTGGTTACCTACCAACGGGACCTACAGCTTATTGTGAAATCCGAACCACATTATAACGAGAAATAAATTTCTCTAATTCTTCATTGGCCGGTCGGAGAATCGAACGCGGGGCCAGCCGAGTGCCAGGCGAGAACGATACCAACCCGTCCTACGAGGAACTCTACTCACATGGAACACGCCTACAGGGGTCTTTAATTGAAATAAAAGCTTACAAAGAATGTGGTTTAGATTCGAAAGAAGCGACAGAAGGTAATAGGAAATAGGTTTTTAATAAAGACATTACGAGAGGACTTGAAATCCAGACTATAACTGACGCCTTCAAAGGACTTATAGGGTAACAGAGGGACGTCTTTTTATAGAAGCCCCTGCGCTTATATGGCGCCCTCTTACCCCAAGGAGCTGGACATTAGCTTGGGCAATAAATCATTCGTAGAGGAAGCAGTTTTTCCTAAAATGAATATGAAAGTAGATGAGATTGAGGTGTGTTGTCATTAGAAAATTTTTTTTTTTTTTTTTTTTTTGAAGTGTGGAAAGTATTGATTATGGATGGAGGAGGGAGAAGTGGTGGTGTCATTGTCAGCACCCAGCCTCAGCGAAGGTGAGCCAGGGAATGTCCCCGCAGCTGTGGAACACCCATTTCGTGCAGTCTAGAATCACAGGTGTTTTCCCCAGTTCGAAAGCACGCGGGTGACCACGGGTGCCAGGTCACACATGACCTCTTGTATGAGTCACTTTCCGACTCACCCGCCACCTCCCCACCCATCCCATAATCTACCCGTGCCCCCGCCACACCCCCAGCACTTGGGTCCTCTCACACTCATCCTTGGCCTAGCTTATGCTGCGACCCCGTTACAGCGATTCGCGATGCGACCCCGGTACAGTGATTCGCGAAGGCCCTTTTGGCCCACCGGCTGTGCGTTGGACACCTGTCTCCAAAATGTCACGTCGGTGCCGGCTCCTGGTCTTGTTGTCACTCTCCGTTGCAGGGGGAAGCGGCGTCGGCAACGAAGAATTCTCGTCGGCCAGAAATAATATTTAGGTTTGTCTAGATGGACAGCCATTGGAAGGTGTGAAGCTGTATGAGGCCTCTCTTTTTTTTTTTTTTTTTGTCTTGAGTAGTACTGCTGGATATATTGTTGGCTCTGTGTGCTGTGTGAAACTTGGCGAAATATGCTTTTAGGAAATAAAAACTATTGGGGTTTGTGCAATGATTTCTCTCTCTCTCTCTCTCTCTCTCTCTCTCTCTCTCTCTCTCTCTCAATTTGGCATTGTGGCAGTATGCCTCTCTCTCTCTCTCTCTCTCTCTCTCTCTCTCTCTCTCTCTCTCTCTCTCTCTCTCAATTTGGCATTGTGGCAGTATGCCTCTCTATGCTCTCTCTCTCTCTCTCTCTCTCTCTCTCTCTCTCTCTCTCTCTCTCTCTCTCTCTCTTAATTTGGCATTGTGGCAGTATGCCTCTCTCTCTCTCTCTCTCTCTCTCTCTCTCTCTCTCTCTGAATTTGGCATTGTGGCAGTATGCCTCTCTCTCTCTCTCTCTCTCTCTCTCTCTCTCTCTCTCTCTCTCTCTCTCTCTCTCTTTTGGCATTGTGGCAGTATGCTCTCTCTCTCTCTCTCTCTGGCATTATGTGACAGTATGCATCTAGAAAGGCATTGTGGCAGTATGCCTCTCTCTCTCTCTCTCTCTCTCTCTCTCTCTCTCTCTCTCTCTCTCTCTCTGGCATTATGTGACAGTATGCATCTAGAAAGGCATTGTGGCAGTATGCCTCTCTCTCTCTCTCTCTCTCTCTCTCTCTCTCTCTCTCTCTCTCTCTCTCTCTCTCTCTGGCATTATGTGACAGTATGCATCTAGAAAGGCATTGTGGCAGTATGCCTCTCTCTCTCTCTCTCTCTCTCTCTCTCTCTCTCTCTCTCTCTCTCTCTCTCTCTCTCTCTCTGGCAGCTTATGTGACAGTATGCATCTAGAAAGGCATTGTGGCAGTATGCCTCTCTCTCTCTCTCTCTCTGTCTCTCTCTCTCTCTCTCTCTCTCTCTCTCTCTCTCTGGCATTATGTGACAGTATGCATCCAGAAATGTTGATTTCTTGTAAGCTGCACTGTTTCAAGAACGTATTAGATAATTTATTTCAGTTTTGAAAATTCGCCTGTACTCACTCTCTTCATTTTCCTTTTGCTTAATTATAGTTCTCCCTTGTAAGTATCTGAACTCTGGTCGTGGTTTGGTTTGGAACATTGTTTACGCTGACATGTGAAAACCTGTGTGTTGTAAACAATAAATATAAACATATGCACGCACTCACTCGCAACACGCACACATATATATATACGTACATATATATATATATTATATGTATATATTATATATATATGTGTGTGTGTATACCTATACAGTATATATAATACACATATAGAAAGAGAGAGAGAGAGAGAGAGAGAGAGAGAGAGAGAGAGAGAGAGAGAGAGAGAGAGAGAGAGAGAGAGAAATGGACATACATGTTTGTGTCTTTTTTAATAAGGACACCTTTCCAGTGAAGGGACGTCATCTACTACTCTAGGATGAGGTTGCTAGCCCCATGACTTTTTCCATCCCATACTGCGACCCACTGCACTCGAACGACTATTCGGTACGTAGGCCTAGTTGACTGTTTTGATCAACAAAAAAGCACAGCGGGTTTTACGGAACGTGCCCGCATCGTTTATCCTGTTT
>NC_089768.1:32472500-32487500 GCF_040412425.1 Macrobrachium rosenbergii
TTTACTTTTACTTAACCTCAGTTTCCCTTTCAATTCCAGTTCTCGGTGAATTTTTAGCCTAACACATGATTAAACGTTTTCGAGAGGCTGTGGACCAGATGGTGTCCTTTTGGGCGTGATATTCTATTCCGGTGCCGATTTTCCAGTTCTTAGAATTCCTTAAATTTTATAGCCTAAAAGATAACATGATTAAATATATTCGTTTTAGATTAACTGTCACTAGTTTTAATGAAATTCCAGATGAGTTTAAATAGCTTTGTCCTCCTTCGGGCCAGCCCTAGGCGTGATATATTAACTCAGTGGTGCTCAAACTAATTAAAAAAATGCCCTCGTCAACTATACACTGGACAAATTAACCTTAAAAAAAGCTTTGCTTTGCAACAATAGGGAATGTTATTTCAGTATCTTGCGATTCAGTCATTTCAGAGAGGAAATAAGTACAAAAATGCGCCGAAGTGTCTTCGGCGCAGTCGAGTTTTTTGTGCATCGTATCATCAAAGCCACCGAAAATAGATCTATCTTTTTGTGGTCTTGGTATAATGCTGTATGAGATGAGGCCCATAAAACTTTAACCACTGGCCGGTGGTGGCCTTTCCTATGTCGTTGCCAGACGCACGATTATGGCTGAATTTAACCTTAAATAAAATAAAATAACTACTGAGACTAGAAGGCTGCAATTTGGTATGATTGATGATTGGAGGGTGGATGATCAACGTACCAATTTGCAGCCCTCTAGCCTCAGTAGATTTTAAGATCTGAGGGCGGACAGAAAAAGTGCGGACGGACAGACAAAGCCGGCACAATAGTTTTCTTTCACAGAAAACTAAAAAGAGGCCATTATTTCCAGCATTATTGAGAACATTATTTGCAACACCCAGCTAAAATAAAAAGAAAAGGCAAATCGTATGAGACATAACATCAATCCTCAAGTTTCTCAGAAACTCTTCTCAAGGCAACTCTGAAACGATTCGAGTCCCCGCGAGTAAAATCAGGGAGAGACCACCTTATTCAGAATGGGGAATATCACTTTCCACAGTTCACGATGCTGATTGGGATCAGCAGTTTTCGCCATCCGGAGAGCTTATTATGGCCATGGCGCTGAAACTTTCATGGCCTGTCATAAATCTAAATAAGGAATTTATGATAAATTTTTATTCGGCGTTCATTTATTTTCTCTTTTTTTTAGTTTGCATATTTGACTTGCGCGGGAGTGCAAAGGTGCGTCCAACAGATTTCTCATGATTTATTGTCGTGAAGCAAAACATTTTCTGTTTGTTTCAGTGCCATCTTGTAAATAAACTAAATAAACTTTTAAAGAATTTCGTAACTCATACTTTCTTAAAAGGGCATTTACTCACGCCGGGATCATACTCGGCATAACCTTTCACACTTTTGGCTGTACAGTCACCCTTCTTCCTACAGAGGTGAATTCAGTTTTCTCACTCGGGGAGTAATTTTTTAAAGTTTTTTTTTATCCTTTTGTTTACATTTTTGCCTTTTAATTTATATTTTTGTCTTATGTAAATTTTTGCCTTTTTGTTTACATTTTTGCCTTTTTATTAACATTTTTCCTTGTTTACTTTTTTGCCTTTTTATTTACATTTTTGCCCTTTTATTTGCATTTTTGCCTTTTTATTTACATTTTCCTTTTTATTTACATTTTTGCCTTTTTTTTTATTTTTGCCTTTTTACTTGCATTTTTGCCTTTTTAATTGCATTTTTGCCTTTTTGTTTACATTTTTGCCTTTTTATTTGCATTTTTGCCTTTTTATGTACATTTTCCTTTTTATTTACATTTTGGCCTTTTTATTTTTATTTTTGCCTATTTACTTGCATTTTTGGCTTTTTGTTTACATTTTTGCCTTTTTATTTGCATTTTTGCCTTTTTATTTACATTTTCCTTTTTATTTACATTTTTGCCTTTTTATTTTTATTTTTGCCTTTTTACTTGCATTTTTGCCTTTTTGTTTACATTTTTGCCTTTTTATTTGCATTTTTGCCTTTTTATTTACATTTTCCTTTTTATTTACATTTTTGCCTCTTTATTTGCATTTTCCTTTTAATTACATTTTTGTTTATTTATTTACAGTTTTGCGTTATATTTGCATTTATACTTTTAATTGCATTTTTGCTTTTTATTTAGTTTTGCTTTTTTATTTCCATTTTTCTTGATATTTAAATTTTGTCCTTTTCTTGTGGTTAAATATTACGCCATTTATTAGTAAAGGTGTTTTTTTAATATACCTATGAGAGATTTTTCTGTGCGAAAAAGGATAACTATAATTTCGTGGTTGGCTTGTCACGGATTAAAAATAATATTTTTTTTCCGCTGTTTTTTTTATTGTATTTTTTTTTATTTCAAGTTTCATTCGAACTAAAAACAAGCTTATTTCCAGTTGCATGTATACAGTATATATTTTATATATATATTATCTATATGTATATATATATGTGTGTGTGATATGTGTATATATATATATATATATATATATATATATATATATATATATATATATATATATATATATATATATATATATATATATATATATATATATATATATATATATATATAAATATATATATATATAAATTGTCCCACGTTGTAGCTATAAAAATGGCAGTAGGACAGAAATAACCGAAGACTATAAATCTTTTTACTGAAGGCGGGTGAAGACTTAGGCCAGTTTCGTGAGAAATTTATTGAGTCTGTTAACCTAAGCAGTCAGTTCCGCAACGGGTGGTCAGTGAACTGGTGTAAGTCGCCGCCATGGTGGAGAATGGGCAAACTAAGAATAGTAAAGTTGTCGTAAAGGCGTAGATTAAAGTGATTTATAGTGATAGCGTTTCATTCATAAACATTTTCATACAGTAGAGTGTATTTCTTTTGTTTAATTTCAGTTAGAATGGACACAATTCTGCGTAAATTTTCCAGTACACGATTTTTAAGATAAAATGAAACTGGGGAAGTTTGGTTCCCCCCAAGGGAAGAATCAGTTGTGGCTGTTAAAAGATATTATTATTATTATTATTATTATTATTATTATTATTATTATTATTATTATCTTTTCTAGGATTATATCCATATAACGAAGAAGACTGAAAGGCTATTAATTTGTAAAACAAATTCTCCTTTCATTGCCTCCTCCTCCTCCTCCTCCTCCTCCTCCTCCTCCTCCTCCTCCTCCTCAGGAAATTCCCGAGTGAAAGAGAATAATAAGTGAATGAGTACACCAATAAAAAATATAAATATGCAAAAAAAAAGTGATGAGAATAAAAGGCAAGTAAAAAATGCGCTGAAGAATCGAGTTTTCTGTACAGCCGCTACAGCGTATAAGCCTAATCAAGGCCACCGAAAATAGAGCTATCTTTCGGTGGTCTCGGTATAATGCTGTATGAACCGCGGCCCATGAAAATTCAACCACGGCCCGGTGGTGGCCTATCCTTTATCGTTGCCAGAAGCACGATGATGGCTAACTTTAACCTTAAATAAAATAAAAACTAATGAGGCTAGAGGGCTGGGATTCGGTAAGTTTGGTGACCGGAGGGTGTATGATCAACATACCAATTTGCAGTCCTCTAGCCTCAGTAGTTTTTAAGGTCTGAGGGCGGACAGAAAAAAGTGCGGACAGAATCATGCGCGGACGGACAGGCAAAGCCGTCTCAGTAGTTTTCTTTTACAGAAAACTAAAACCCCCTTGTGAGAAAGGCCTTCACCGTGATGTGCCTGGCATAAATTCAGGGATTAAGTCTGTTTTCGTATTGGCAACATCGTCCGTACTGACAGTTGTTCTGTTTGTTGACGATATCCGCACGCGTTTCAGAGGCTGAGAACGTGTTGCGGTTGTTCTGGAGATAACTTGGGATAATTCTGTTCTGAGGTGGAAAGTAAACCTGAGGCTCTGTCGCAAATAGTTCTCTCTCTCTCTCTCTCTCTCTCTCTCTCTCTCTCTCTCTCTCTATATATATATATATATATATATATATATATACACACACGTATATATACATACACAGAAACATATATACATATATATATACACGCTTATACATATGTGCATATATATGTCTGTGTGTGTGTTGTGTTGTGACATTGAGTTTCATATAACACACACACAGTTTCATATAATATATATATATATATATATATATATAGATATATATATAATATATATATATATATATATAATATATATATATATATATATATATATATATATATATGTATATATATGTGTGTATTTATATTTAAAATATAATTGAATTCTGCAGGTCACATTTTACCAGGTACATATGCAATTTTTATTAGCTATAATGCTATATATATATATATATATATATATATATATATATATATATATATATATATATATATATATATATATATATATATATATCTTTTTCTGAATGTATGTTTGTAAACTTGTGCTCTTGGAAATCCGAACCGCTTGACCGATCTGGACAAAATTTTGCACACGGCCCTCGTTTGACCCAAGGAAGATTTTCCCTTAGGTTTCAAACCCGTTCCCACACCCTCCGGGGTACTTTATTTACTGCGGGTCGCAGCAAAGACCCAGCCGTGGGTTAAGTTTGGACTGGTGTGAAACGTGGAGTGTCGGGAACGTAGGTTCGTACACCTTCTCGCTCAGTGTCTGGTCGCGTAACGTAACTGGAATTGCGGCCACATTTGGAAAAATTTCCCCGCACCTCCTTTGAATTCTTTTGTCGTGTAAAGTATGTGTACTATCACTGAAAATGCTTTACTTTCCTGTGATTAATAATTCTGTTTTCGTCCCCGTAGACCTACTTACATGTCTTTCATCAGTTGCGGTTGTTTTTTCGTTGTTGCTGTGAAATCATACTGTTAAATTCCGATCTGACAGAGAGAGAGAGAGAGAGAGAGAGAGAGAGAGAGAGAGAGAGAGAGAGAGAGAGAGAGAGAGGGGGCAGGGAGGACGGCTAACGTCAGTACAGGCTTTCGATGACTGTGAGATCAGTTCCCGTGTGGTAGTCGCATTTAAATATGACTTGATGCGATCACTGACGTGGCATTCTTTGTTCATGGAGGGTATATATAACTCGTCAAAGGGTCCCCTATATAGTTTCTACAGCGATTCATCCCCTATTCATTTCCATGAGTGATTCTCTTCACCTACAAACCTTTCGGTATACGTGAACTTCTGTTCATTGCGGAAGCCTGTAAGACATTGTCACCTTGTCCCCGAGTAGAGAGTCTTCTTTAATGAATTCAAGACAGAATTATTAATCACAGGAAAGTAAAGCATTTTCAGTGATAGTACACATGCTTTACACGACAAAACAATTGCAAGATATAGGAAAATTTTTCTGAGTCCTTCAAAGTTTTCCCAGGAATTGCCGGGTTGGTCAGCTAGTATATATAATATAATATATTTTATATATATGTGTGTGTGTGTCTCCTAGTGTATGCTTGATTTTATACTACATATCCATTACCTAATATTTAAACATCGCTCAATGACAAACGATCCCTACCTCATCTTACGTAATGGAGTAAGATTATGGAGTGTATCGTTCAGGTAGACGCGGTAGAGTGTCGCATCGCCCGATATGGGACTCTCACGCCTCGTATGGGTGAAAGGGGTCGAGAGCTATAGGCACTTGAGGCTAATGTTGACAAATGGACCTGCAACGTGTCAACCCTACGGTTACCTTGCGATCTGTTACAAAAATGGATGGCTGGAATTGCGCCGTACGAGGGACCCCGTGGGATTGTACCAGATTTTAGAACTTAATTCTTTTTTTATGTTGTTTAATGAAATGTATTGTTGAGATTAAAAGAAAATGATCTTTTGTTGTTATAATGAAATGTATTTTGAGATTAAAAGAAAATGATCTTTTGTGGTTATAATGAAATGTATTTTGAGATTAAAAGAAAATGATCTTTTGTGGTTATAATGAAATGTATTTTGAGATAAAAGAAAATTTCCTTTTGTGCAAATGCCTTTTTGTGGTCATAATGAAAAGCATTTTGAGACTAATAGGAAATTCCCTTTGAAGTCTATAGTTAGGTGGTCAGAGATATACTGTGAAAGGCCTGTTATTTGATACTTTTTTTTTAATATGCTACCAATTTTCTGTGATTTATAGCTTGCATGCTATAACAGTTACTGTCAAAAAGCAGTCACGTAAACGTTGCACTTCCGTCCAAGGTGGACTAATTCTGTATGCTGTTTGTAGAAATTTATACAGGGTGTAACACGAATTTATGCAAATATTTTGGGAAATGAAAGAAAAAGTAACTCTGAGCAGAAAATGTTCTGTAAACATATGCATTTTAAGGCTTCGTTTGTCGGTGAGGTGAATTTTTAAAATAATTTTCCGCCAAGATAAGTGAGCGTGTCCAGGGTACAAGCGTCAGATTCGGGATTCATTTTGAGAGCAAGAAACGGGAGACAATGCCTCACCGCTCCAGTAATGTGGAATATGCAGATAAGATGTTTATTCATGTTTTGCAACAGTTCCAATTTTTAGGTTACACTATTGTGAACACTGTTATACAAAAAGAAAATCGGCGATTAGGCCGATGTGAGTAAAATACCTCCAAATCAAATGTTCTTTACATACTGAACAAGGGTGAAAAGTGGATGCATCATTGAAACCTCCCTCTCCGTCAATGGTATTCGCTGGACTCCGATAAAGGAAAGAAAAGCAGGCCTAATGGAATTTCCTCTTCATCAAAGATAGGCCTATTCATTAAACACCTATCAAAGATTTAAAACGTATTATCAAAAATCTCTCCTTCTCTATTAAAAGTATTCATCACACACCGGTCAAAGGAAAAACGCACCTATGAAAATGTTTTCGCCTCTGTCAGATTAAAAAGAATGGGAACATTGTAGAAAATTAATTTTCTTCATTCATTCTGTGAAAGGTGGCCTATTCATACAGTAATCGAAAGAGGTAAAAATGTTGACAATTGTTCAAAATGCACTATCCTCCCTACCTACAATCCCTTGTCATCATGATTACTGTCACTATCACTCATTCAGCATAGGCCTAGTCATGACTCCTGATTCAACAATACCGTGACGAGGCGGCGGGACAGTTTGCGCTAGAATTCAACCACCACAAATAAATGTTGCCAAGCAGCATTCACACTACTCTCTTGATACGTAAAGCTAATCATTAAAATTATTCGCATGAAGTCTGTTCACAGGCGATTTACCAGTAGAATGGACTGTAGTGTTACATTTCTCAATAACCTGCAAGAGAAAATCATAATTCAAAGGCTAGCAGTTGACTCGCCTGAACCGCTTCATCCCCAACCTTCCCATATCCCAGACCAGTCTCTCCGACATCCCATCCCGTACTCGCCAACTTACTTGCCGGTTGAGTGATAACGGTTATTTTAAAAATTCGCCTCCTGACAAACGAAGCCTTAAAATGTATATGTTTATAGAACAATTTCTGCTCGGATTGACTTTTTCTTTCACTTCCCAAGATATTTGCATAAACTCGCGTTACACCCTGTAGAACAGAGCTTTAAACCAAATCTCGAATGAGCAAGATTTAACAGTTTATATCATGGTATTATTATTATTATTATTATTATTATTATTATTATTATTATTATTATTATTATTATTATTATTATTATTGTCGTTTTGGCAGAACCCTCATAAGTACTTCATTCTTAGTTTTTGTAAAGTTAGAATATTAAAGTATTAATATGAAATATAATGAAGATTTTTATTTAGGCTATATATAAATATATATAGATAATATATATAATATATAATACATGTATAAATATATAATACATGTGTAAACATATGTAATCAGCTTATGCATTCCACGGTCATTTTTGGTGGTCATTCTCTTCCCCTGTATAATCCTTTAATTAACTCTTCCTTGCTTCCGAGCGGTTTGGGCCTAATCTTTTGTAAAACCTCTCAAATGTATACCCTAGCTTTAGTAGGACCGCTAATTCTTCAGCTGTGTCGGATTCCAGGTACATCTGTTCCTTTATAATCCCCATCTGTCAGTTATACGAGCTTTCATGTAAACTTATTTTTATATTTCTCATCAGTCTGAAGTGAAGGACAGTAAGTCGAAAGGCCTAGCAACCACTGTGTGTTTCACTTTTCCCTTCGTGGCTGTTGCCTTTATTTATACATTCATCACGTTCCATATCTTCGTGATTCAGTTATGCATACATACATACATACATACATACATACATACATACATACATACATACATACATACATACATATATATATTTATGTATGCATAACTGATTATATATATATATATATATATATATATATATATATATATATATATATATATATATATATATATATATATATATATATATATATATATACACGTATGTGTGTGTGTGTGGGTGTGTGCACACGCTCGCGCAAGGATACATTTTAATTAGGGTAGTAATGACCCTACTTTCATCTTGATAGTGTATATATGGGACAACGAAGAACCTGCGCGTTATGCTAAAAAGAAATAATTAGAAGAATGCGTCCAGAGAACAGAGAGAGAGAGAGAGAGAGAGACCCCCTCCTCCCAAAATACGCTTTTGTACGCCCGACACTACGCCAGATACGCCCTGTACTTTATCTGCATCCTTACGGCTGACACTCCTTCCTCGTACCCTGCATCCGTAATCCTTTCTGCAGGTCGTAATCTTCGTGATTTATCGGAGAGAGTCGGTGAGTCACAACCCCCCCCACCCCCCTCCTCCACTCCACTCAGCCCCTTGGAATGCCTTCGGAGGGACATGTACTTTTGTCCTTATTTCTGAGAGAGAGAGAGAGAGAGAGAGAGAGAGAGAGAGAGAGAGAGAGAGAGAGAGAGAGAGAGAGAGAGTGGCAGCTTTCTTTTTCTGTGTTGTGTCTTCCACCTGATTGATTGATTGGTGGGGCTCTGTCGTTGGCGTTTTATATTATTCATGGCCGTGCTTGTGTTTATAAGTTGCACGTATAATTCTTATTATCAGTGTCTGCAACTTATGGGAGAAGTCTCAAGTTTATGACAAACAGGAATGACTTCTCAAGTTAATGACAAACAGTGTCTGCAACTTACGGGAGAAGCCTAAAGTTAATGATAAACAGGAATGATTATCGGAGAGAATATAGAATTTAAAAGGAAATAAGTAATAAAGAAATAACAATGACTATTTCATGAGATGCCAGATATTGAATAAATAATGGAATAAATCGAACTGCTAAGAAATGGAAATTTAACTCAAGAATGTCAAAAGCAAAGTCCAGGTTTTGATAACGTTGGTTATAAAGTCATTAAATATACATGATGCTATCATGTGCCATAGACAGATCTTCTAATTGTATTGATTACTTCGAAAACAACCGATAATATCATTGATAAATGTCATTACTGCATTGTTTTAAATGCAGTCGAGTGATATTTTTTTCTTTTTTAATATCCGAAAGATTTGTATATTATTATATTTATAAACACATTATTAGCAGGTCAACCAACTATAAATATATATATATATATATATATATATATATATATATATATATATATATATATATATATATATATATATATATATATATATATATATATATATGTATATGTGTATATATATGTAGTATCTACTGGTCATTTTTGCCAGATACATGTGTAATTGTGACAGCCACAATGCCCTCTTAACTCCTCGAATTCTTCGCCCTTTTTTGGATATGCTTGTCACTACAAAACCGTAAGATCCAAGCTCAAGAAACTGAATCACAGTCTCTTCATTTTCTTGCGCCTGGATCTTACGGCTTTGTAGTGACAAGCATATTCAAAAAACGAAGAATTCGAGAAGTTAAGAGGGCATTGTGGTTATTACAATATTATATATATATATATATAGATATATATATATATATATATATATATATATATATATATATATATATATATATATATATATATATATATTTTTTTTTTTTTTTTTTTTTGTGCACTGTGACTCCGCAATTTACCAAGGTATGTACGATCTTACTGTTCTTGTCTTTCATTTTCTGGGTGATTTTACCATTTATACAAGCAATCGCCTACCTGTCATTAAACGGTAAGGAGCATAAAACAGAATCCGATAACGTCAGCAAACCCTTAAATGGAAGGGTACGACCTGATTTAGGAAAGCGCCAGAAATTTTGTGCTCTCAACTGACACTTTCATGGGTTGGGCACCTCCTATCATAATGATTGAGGGAATCAGCAGCTTTGTTTTTCTTTCGACAAAAGTGAGTGTTTATTTATTTTTTTCTCTTGACAAAGTGTGATTCTGTTTTGTTTTTCTTTGGACAAATGTGATAATTTTTTTGTTTTAGCTTAGGAAAAAATGTGATTATTTTTTTTGTTTCTTTCGAAAATAATTTATTATATTTTGTTTTCCCTTTCACAAAATGTAATTTTTGTGTGTTTTTCCTTTGACACAATGTGGTTTTGTTTTTGTTTTTCCTTCGACAAAATGTGATTATCTTTTTTTTCCCTCCGTTAAGGCGATTATTTTTTGTTTTTCGTTCGACAAAAGTGATTATTTATTTTTTCTCTCCACAAAATTTTCTTTCGGCAAAATATGATTATTTTTTGTTTTTCCTTCGATTAAATGTGATTTAATTTTTAAAATTTTATTTTATTGTTTTACCCGCTGAGGGCGTGGTTTTCTAGTTGTGCCAATATTTTGATGATAAGCATCAGGATGGTGTCTCTGTCGCATAAAACACGGCATTCTTCGACTTTATTAATTTGTTGATTTATTTTTTATTTTCAAATAACTGATTTCTTCTTTTCAAATAACTGATTTCTTCTTTTTGTATTTCCTGTTACCTTCTGTTACTTCTTCTAAATGAACACTGTAATATTCTTTGGACGCTTGATTTTCAATCCAGTGGTCCCGATGGGCTTGTTCCTCATGAATAGGGTTCATTTTCTGAATAATAATAATAATAATAGTCATTATTATCATATAATTATTATATAAATAAATAATAATAATAATAATAATAATAATAATAATAATAATAATAATAATAATAATAAACAGTGAATCAGTAATGATGTGGGAGGGTTCCCACTCTCCATTTCCGCTCTGGGAGGGATTAGAAACGAGTTACAGGCACCTGATGGTTAGCTGATGACCTCCTGAAGAAACTGTTGTCGCCACTCCTTTCCTCGGTGTCTCAAGGGTTTCACGGGCTCTTTATGACCAAATTGGATTTCAGATCGCGTTGATAAGAAGTCTGGAGTCAGAATCCCCTTGACTGAAAGAGGAAATTTAGGCTTATCGTCGATTTCAAGGTAGAATAACGTGTTCAAATAGAGGTTTGGAAGACCTACGACCTCCCAGCGACGTAAGGGGATGCTGCAAGGTTAATGCCTGGCACCTCTCTCTCTCTCTCTCTCTCTCTCTCTCTCTCTCTCTCTCTCTCTCTCTCTCTCTCTCTCTCTCTTCATGGTTTTATTTCCTAACTTGTTGTGTATTACGTTAATGTGTCCCCCCCCTCTCTCTCTCACTCTCTCTCTCCCTTGATTTTGTTTTCAGTTATGTTAGGTGGTCACATATACGAATATATTGTGTGGATTTACAAAAAACGACGGGTAATATTATGAACTGAATTATGACTTTCACTTATAATGTTCTTAATATAACACGAATTAAGCCCAGAAAAATGTTAGAATGGTTTTATTTTGATATTTTCTGGAATGGGAACTTTGAAACAGAATGAATAGTTTCATGAAAGATGCTGCAGTTTAGAGAATAAAGAAAGGTCTGATTGATTTCTTGGAAAAGGAAGCTTGATCTTGGCCATTACAACTGCGCAGGAGTGGAAAAGGAGTTTTGAAGAAATGCAAGCGATTTTGTTGGATAGTGGTGGATTTGGGGGGGTGGGCGTTCCAGAGTATAAGGGTTGGGATGCCTTATTATAAAGACTCAAACATTTTTTGGGAAATCTTGACCATTTTCCCAAATTATGGACTCTTGTACTTTTAATGTTATTAATGTCTTTGCAAATGTTTTCCTTGTAATTAACCAGATAACACGCCGGTTATTTCCGCAGTTGCAGGAAGGGAATACTGGCAAGAAAGTACATTAAATCTTTTGGCATTTACACCGTTATCTTATTAAATTTTTAATTGAATTATATCAACGTTTGTTACCATTAGCGCGTTTTCGTATCCGACCAATTGAAAAAATACTAAAGGTTTTAATGACTTCACCTCAAAGCTCGGGTATGTTTTCCTTCTTTTCTGCTTAAAGAATATGACACCTCAAAGCTCGGGTATTTTTTCCTTCTTTTTGCTTAAAGAATATGAAATTTTCCCCCTGCTTCTGTGTTTCCACACTTCCACCTAACCTTTACTCGTTCAAGGGCTAGTCTAAGCACATTCCTCGGGGTTCGCCACCATTCTTTCTATATTAATACTATTCTGTTTTATCGTCACGACTTCTATAGACATCAACTGTATCTTTCATGTCTCTGTAGGTTATAGATACAGCAATTCCTTAGAAACTCTCTGAGGAGAGAGAGAGAGAGAGAGAGAGAGAGAGAGAGAGAGAGAGAGAGAGAGAGAGAGAGAGAGAGAGAGAATGTGGTTATCCAGTTAGAAAAATGTTCATCCAGAGAGGCTTGAAACGCAAGTCGTCTTTGTAGGATATAGATATAGTAATTCCTTAGAAACTCTCTGAGGAGAGAGAGAGAGAGAGAGAGAGAGAGAGAGAGAGAGAGAGAGAGAGAGAGAGAGAGAGGCTTGAAACGCAAGTCGTCTTTGATATAGATATAGTAATTCCTTAGAGAGAGTGGTTATCCAATTAGAAGAACATTCATCCAATGAGGCCTGAAATAAGAGTCGTGCACGAAAGCATTCGTCGGCAAATGCATGGCTGAGTCTCTCTGCTGGGAAATTTTTTTTATTATTTCTTTCTTTTTTTTTCGTGGTTCCAACTACATGAGGCATTTAAGATGGCAAAGATAGATGTTAAATTGAATTTTTCGTTTATTTAGTCGTTTTCCTCACCGGCACGTGAATTTTTGACGTTTTGTGGGTTTTTTAAAGAAAATTTTCTTATGATAGTGAAGGTACTGTTATTATTATTATTATTATTATTATTATTATTATTATTATTATTATTATTATTATTATTATTATTATTATTATTATTATTGGTATACAGAGACCATTCTTATTCTGACAATTGCACTCTGTATATTTTTGTATCCATACTTATTACGTATTTTTTTTATTATCCTCTATATTTGTTTCGTGTTTCAACTGGAACCTTAATTGAAAGCTACAATTAAATACGTAAATAAATTTTTAAGATTTAATTTAATATAAGGCATTTTGTTATGGGGCTTCCTAGTAGGTAAACCAGAGCACAATAATTTAATTTTAATTTTTGTAATGATATATAACTTCTATTACCTTAGGAAAAATATGGAAAAATTGGATACCTCTCTCTCTCTCTCTCTCTCTCTCTCTCTCTCTCTCTCTCTCTCTCTCTCTCTCTCTCTCTCCTCTTTTACAATCCCTCAACACATTAGCTGTTTGTGATTTGGAACTTTTCGATTTGTCACTCACTTTCTCCCCTTGTTTGCTGGGGTTGACCCACAGTCAGAGCGACTTTTGTCTCGGGAGCTTTGCTCTTCAGAAACCTCGATAGGATTTTATCCTTATCTATTTACTTCTTTACTGTTTAAGCGTCACTGGGGTTTGCATTTTGTCAACTTCCATATTTGGAGTTTGTATCTTAATTTTGAAGGGGTGACAGGTATCTTGGTGGGTGACAAATGCTCCCTCGTCATCGTCACAGCGTGTGGATTTTTGACTTCATGGACGAGCAAGTGTAGGAAATACATTCTTTACTGAGTGTTTTTAATCTGTGATGTTGGCGAGATCTTGTGAATTGCACACAACTACCTTGTATAATGATTAGACATGAGAGAGGTCTTGTGTATTGCAAATTCATGTCTGTTTATAGATTAGACAAATTGTCTTTGGTATCTTTTCAAACTTCAAGGAAACCGAATTCGGTTAAAAAAATGATGAGTTTTGTTCACAGTCCTCTCTCTCTCTCTCTCTCTCTCTCTCTCTCTCTCTCTCTCTCTCTCTCAACTCATTAGAGACGATCCTTACGTGCCGAGTGATTTCAGGAATTCGGTAGGATTGGCTGACGAAAAAAAAAAAAAAAAAGACGTGCCAAGGAATTCAACTCCTTGAAGAGAAAGCCATGTTCCTTAATGGCAGATGGGATCTCTTTGACTACCTAGCCATATCCTGTAGCACAGAGGATCCTCAGTCGTCTGGGGATCTGAGAAAGGAATGACGCAATCAGATAGGTCGTCGTCTTTGGCTCTCAGCTTTTGATACTGGTTGTTCTTGCCTCAGGTCGTAATAGTTAAGTGAATCTTAGTTTAACCAGACCACTGAGCTGGTTAACAGCTCTCCTAGGGCTGGCCCCAAGGATTAGATGTATTTTACGTGGCTAAAAACCAACTGGTTACCTAGCAACGGGACCTATAGCTCATTGTGGAATCCGAACCACATTATGACGAGAAACGGATTTCTATCACCAGAAATAAATTCCTCTGATTCTTCATCAGCCGGCCGGAGAGTCGAACGCTGGGCCAACTGCACAAGTAATTTCCTTTCAAAGGTCATTTCTCGTGGATTGAATATCACTGTCCTACCTCTTCCTTCCGGAGAAGGTTTCTTATCTGTGTTAATTGTCTAACAGTGCCGTTAAAAATGGCGGTCGTTTGGGAGAGACGATATTTGTTGGGGGGTGGGGGGGCGTTGCCCCTCGGAGCAAGGCACTTTCATTCTGCATGCTTATACAGGGTCTACTGGGGGTGGGGGAAGGGAGGGGTTGGTCCTGTAGGGAACGATGCATTTCTTTCTCACACTTATGAAATTATATATACTGTGCTGTATACATGTTTATTTATTTATATATACAGTATACATATAAATGATA